>NW_025891395.1:0-45474 GCF_002878395.1 Capsicum annuum
GGAGCTTGCTAATTGAAAACTCAATGGAAGATTCAATTTCCATTAATGGAACTCGAAAGATTCAAAAAATTTAATTTCATGTATGCAGACAAAAATACGGACTGTACATGTATGAAGCTATTCAATCTTCCGTTAATGGAACTCGAAAGATTCAATTTCCATTAATTGAACTCGGAAGATTCAATTAGCGAGTTTTCGAGTTTGAATCTTCCGAATCTTCCATTGAGTTTTAATTAGCGAGTTCAAAATAAAATCTTCAAGAATTCAATTTCAATTCAATAATGGAGCAAATTCAGTTTCAATTCAACAATGGAGCAACCATTGTTGAAGAAAAAAAAGAAAGAAGAAAGAAAGAAGAAAGAAGAAAGAAGAAAGAGAATGAAAAAATAAATAAAAATATAAAACTTTAAACAATTATAAAATTAGGGGCTGTTTGGCAAAGAAAAGAGTTTTATAACGTTTTTAACATTGTCCATGCGCTCACTACGCGTGACTAACACGTAATGTGCCAAGTGGCAGATATATGCCATTAAAATACGAAAAAAAAGTCTGGGGGTAATAGGACCCCCGTAAAGTTCAGTATGCTCAACTGGTAATCCAGTCAAATTTCAAGTATTTTTGTCAGTATTCTCCCTTACTTTTGTATTACAAATTTTTAAATTTGAATGACTTCTATGTAAAACAAATAATAACAACAACAATAATAATAATAACAATAATAATAATAATAATAATAATAATAATTTATCTATAAATTTTATAATTGGATGAAGCGTACATAATAATTTAAAAAATTATATTATAAATTTAAAATTAGATAACTAAATCAAAAACATCTTAATGAATTTTTATTTTTTATATTATAAAGTTAGCCTTTCAATTTGATAAAAACATATGAAAACCAACAGCTAAAAACAAGGAAAATAAAATAGTTAGTTCAGGAGAAAGAGAAGAAGGTGAAGTGGAATAATATGGTGGGATCCACTTTATAAAATCAATTAAATGCTTTATTGCATAATTAATGATAGTTATAACTTATAACTATGATTCATCCGATATAAATTTTTGACTTTTAAGTTTAGGAAATAATAAAACTTTAACTCTCTTTGATTAAATTTTTTTAAAAACAAATTAGTTTATTTTGAAAAAAAAAAGTCTATAAAAATCTTTTCATAATTGTGGTCAAATTTGAGTAAAAAAATTGTGAAAATCTTTTCACTTCTAAAAGAACGTAGAAGATGCGTGAAAAATTGGGAAAGTAAACAAATATTACTTTATTGGAAAAAGTAAGAAATACGTTAAAAGTAAAGTTATTTCTTTATCAAATTTTACTCCTCTAATCTATATCTATAATCTATATCGATAATCTATAGTATGTTAAAAGTGTGAATGACCTTAAAATATTATTTGAACTTTTTGCCTTTCATTAAAAGTTTTGTTTTAGATAAAATCGTCTTTTCATTGTCTTTTTCTAATATTTAAGAGTTGAAAATTAATTAAATATATTTATGGTAAAATCTTTTCTTATTAAAAGTCATCAGAATTAATGATAACTAATACTTTTTTCATTAGTTTAAGAATTCTAAATCAATTAAATTTAATTTAAGAATTGTAACATCTCAGGCCCATTACTTATCCTTCAAGGGCATTTTCGTCCTTTCCTTTTTACCTTTACTGTAAATAATTAAAACTCTTTTAACTTATCAGTTGCCATGCATTTTTTTTCCTACAACGTTATTTTCCCAGCCAAGTTCTATCACTTACACACATTAAAACAAGTCCCTCTATTTTCCTCCAAATCACACAATAAAAGCCTCCCTTTTCCTTTATCAGTTTTTCAAAGTTTCCAGCAGCAATCAATATCCTCTTTTTTTCATCTATTTTTCATAAGTTTTCAGCAGTCAATATCCCTTTTCCTCCTCTCAATCACAATTTCTAAGAAACAAAAGAGAATTGGTTGAGAATCAAGTTCAAATTTCATCTTCCTATTTCAAGTTCTTTCAACGTTTAAAGAGGTATGTAAGACTATTTTATTTCATGTTTTCTTTTGAGTTTTGTTCTCCTCTAATCCCTGTTACTCTTAGTATTATTTGGATTGGTGGATCTCCACATCTTTGTCAACTTAATTGAGTTCTTTTATGAGATTTTTTGAGAAGTTTTTACATATTCTTCCTTTATCATAAATACTCTATAGACTTTGGTGAGTAGATATTAAACCAACGAATTGCTGCAGAATTTATAAATTTCTTGATCATATAAAGTATGAATCTTATGAAATCCGTGAGGTAACTTAAATAATATAGAAACGTACTGGTCAAAGAGACTAGATTAAAAGGTGCTTTCTTCACTATAATTGGACAACATATAGCCTTGAGAATGAAATACTAAGCAGTAGTAAAAGGATATAAAGTGTTAAGTTGTATAACTGTGCTGCTATTCGTTGATAGGGTATAGCTAATGTGTAACAGAAACTAATATTAACATGATATGATTCAAGTTTTCTATGCAACATGTCATAATAGTATGTTTGTGGTGGTTTCAGATTCATAAGTCAACGGTCTAAGAACTTTGGCACTCTTTTCTTTGTAATGGTGTATACTTTCAACTTTTTTCTAATTTCATCTTGAACTGCAAAAGTAAGGATCACCTTGTAAAAAAATTATAGAATTACTCAATCCTTCTATGATCCACTACACTGTACCAACTCAAAAAAAAAAATGAATAAACTCTTAAAACTAGTATGCCATGATCATGAATTATAAGACATCGAATCAGGAAATTAACTATCATGCCTCTCCAATAATGATGTTAGCTTGTGATTATGAACCTATTACAATTAACTCTCTATATAATCCCTAAAGTGGCACTTCATGATTTCTATCCTAAAACGGTTAAACTATGAATATGAGCCTGAAAGGGCTAAACTATGAGCATGAGCCTAAAATGACTGAACTATGAATATGAGCCTAAAACGGCTAAACTATGAGCATGAGTCTAATGAGGGTAACACTTTGATTATAAATAAGTAAGATAACATCATGAGCATAAGGGAGTGAGTTAGTTGACCGTGAAGGTATAGGTTTAAACAACAAATGCCCGAAACTATGTTTACCGATATAGGATAGAGATTATTCCGAAAGTGGGATGACTCTTTTTATTATGTGTCCCGAAAAGGGGCTAACCATGGATACTTACTAGCAAATTATGTCATGTCACGTCCTGTTCCCGGCAAGGTATAGGACGACTTAGCTGATCAGGCCAAGATCAAACTTCATGCGCTCACATGGTGGTTTATGACAGTTCACTACTTTCTCCCACAAATAATCAAAGGAATTGAATCTATCTTACTTGGTCAATTATAAATTTATTTTATATTCTTGTTCCATTCCATTTGTCTTCACTTACATTTAAATTTTATTGTCATTTCTAATCTCTTGATGTACTTCCCTCCTGAAATGGTTTTGCATTCCAATACATTCCACGTATTGACTATCTTTGGCACTACATCATTTCATGATGTAGGTTCTGGATCTCAAGTTTGCGATCAGGCGCATCATTAGGATTATCATCTTCTGCTATTGGTGAGCCTCCTTTCTACTTGGGGCAAATTTAGATATGATAATTTCTCTATGTTCCTTTCAGTATCAGGGTATGCTGGAGCCTTTTCCCGATAGTTATAGTTAGTCATTAGAGGCTTCACAGACTGGTTTAGTTGTCAAACAGATCTTTTAATTCTTAGTCTTATTTATTATGACTATTGTATCTTCAGACGTTATGCGATATTAATGAACATTGATGAAAGACTCTCTCCTTCAAGAAATCTTATTTTATATTGTTTCCTCTCTATTCATTATGCTAGTTGTATGCTCATGTGATATGCCAGAACGTTCGCTCATACTAGCAATAGTATCGGGTGCATGCCACGTCTAGGACCTTGGCTCGGGACGTAACAATAGTATTTGAAAAATGTAAAAATAAATATAAAAATGTTAGAATGAGAAAATTAAGAAGTTCCAAATTCTAAAAGTTTTAAGTACATAATAATAATGTAATCAATGATATTATAAAGATTTGACTTTAAAAATAAGGAAAAATTTTAAACATAGAAAAAATTAATTATACTACGAATATGGTTCAAATTGATTTGTCTCTCTTAACCTCTGACAGCAAGAGAAAGAGATACTGACAAACACAAAAGTGATGATCCATCAATCACTTGAAGCTTCTGATGGTATAATATATATGTGCTTACACTAAAATATATGTTTATGTTTACCTTATTATTTTAAAGTGCAAAAGATCTTTGAAAAGTGGTTTGAACTTTTTATACTTTACTAAAAATCTCCACAATAAATAAAATTATTTAATTTTAAATAATCACATATTATACGTGCGATGTGTGTGGATAAACTAGTAACTATAACTACGTAAATTGAGGTGAGTGAGAAAGATAAATACTACTAATATTTAAGAGAGATTTTAGTTGATACATATCTAATAAAAGAATTTTTACAAATATGTTTAAATAATTTGTTTGAAAATTACTACAACTTGCAATTAAAAGTACACATCAATAATTATAAAAAAAAGCATTGTTACAACTTGTAATAAACCATCTGAAAAATGCATATAAGATAATTTTCACCTCAAAACATCGTATGACCCAACTTTCTAATATGCTCAAAATATTGAAGTAGTTCCTCCCAAAGAAAGAAAACAACAACAAAAAATGTCACACATTCAAAGCCAAAAAAGAAAGTTGTAGGGCCAAACACATAGGGGTGGTCATTGGGTTTGGTTGTTTAATATCGATTCGATTTTCTATTTTTCGGATTAACGAAAGTGACAACCGTAATCAAACCGGAATAAATTCAGTTTGATTTGGCTTCTACAAATTCCATTTGGTTATTTTAGATTTTTATTTCGATTTTGAAGATTTAAGTAGTGAGCCTTTTTTTTCATGACTAACTAATTAAAATTGATGATTTTTCTAGAAAAATGATATTTTCAAACTCTTTTTTCATTCCCAAACATAAATAACGTAACATGTAGGAAATGAAATGAACTAAACATAAGTTTAAGATAATATATAACTGCATTATGCATAAGTTTGAGTTACTTATTATATATTTATTTTGAATATATATTATTTATATAATTTCGATTTTTGAATTCAATAAAAAAAAATCAAAAAATCAAAAATCAAACCGTTTAACTGAATTTCTAAAATTTGAAATCCAAATCAATCCAAAAAACTGAAAAATCTTTGATATTTTCGATTTGAACCAAATATGTCCGGCCCTACAAACACATAGATGGGCATGTACATTTATACAAGTCCCTGTCCGGTCCCATGACATTTATTACTTAGCAACTCCTTTTCTATATAGGAAGTGAAAAATCTCCAGCTCGAAAAAACATAAGTGGAGTTGGCAATATATCTTGAATCATTATGTTTTTCAAATATAGCCAAGCCATTGAATGGTACCACAAAGTTGTTTTCCCTTCCAAAATACCTATCTTCTTCTCAGATAAAGATGATTCAAAATGCTTTTTCCTTTATTTTAATTTTTTTAAATGAAAAAGTTTTGTTTGGTGCATATATTTTCCTCGGAGGTATATAATTAAGATCAATAATAAAATGGAATTTACTGATGTTTTATTGGTGAGTGAAAAATATTTTTCATAAAATTTTAGTGGTGGGATGTTAGTCTAGGCAGTTCTATTTTAGACATACTAAAAAGAGTCGCAATGTGTGATTAAGTATTGAGCTAACACAGAATATGACTTTCTCATAGGAAGTATTTTCCTGAAAGTTATTGTACGAGACGCACCTTATATATTATCTAGGAGAGACAAGACCAGGAATGAAATTCTACAGGATAAAGTGGAAGTGATCTTCATGATATGATAAAATGAGGAAAGCAAGAAAGAGATGGTTTAAGCATGTGAAGAGGTGATAAGAAGCGGCACCGGTAAAGAGGTGTGAGAGTTTGGCTAATAGATTAAAGAGGGGTAGAAGTAGGCCAAAGAAGAACTTGAAGAGGTGATCACGATTAAGACATGACGCATTTTCAACTTACTTTATCGAGGACATGATTCTAAATAAGAAGGTCTGGAGGTTGAGGATTAAGGTAAAAAATTGAATATCATTGTGTGTCGTAGTACTTTTCTGGGGGAGAAGCAATGGGGATATTCTCCTCCTCTTATTTAGTAGTCTTACCTAGTATTTGAATAGTATCTCTTATTCTTCATTTTTACCATTACTTGTTTACTTTGGTTGCTTTGTTCATCTTGCTAATTTGCCATCATTATTTTCCTTTATATCCTGCCTTAATTGCACTTTTTTGAGCCGAGGGTCTCATCGGAAACAACCACTCAATTCCACAAAGATAGGAGTAAGGTCTGCATATTTCTTGCCCTTTCTAGATCCCACTTACGGGATGCATAACATTAATTGGATATACTAGCTGTTTTTTTCTCTCTTAACTACGACTGACCTGTTGTTTTGTTGATTGATTTCTTTTTTCCACTTAACTGAATGCAAATTAGGACTTATCATCATCCATGGAATCGTACAATACAGTATGCTAGCCATATTTGTAACTCATCTGACGTTTTACTGGGAATTGGCACTACCAAAGGCAGCTCAAATAGTGAATAAACATGAAGGACTCTCATCCCTTCTTGTCATTGTGGTTGCACAACTCTCTGACTCCTACTTTGGTCGTTTCGACTTAATTATCTTCACCCATACTGCGTTTATTTTGGTATGTCTTTTTTGTTTCTTTTATCTCCTCCTCCCTCCCCCCATGCAGTACTTATTAGCTAGCGTTTGGTATACAAAGATATACAGTACCCATTAGCGAGCATTTTGATATACGAAGATATACAGTACCTATTAGCGAGTTTTTGAGGATTAAGGTAAAGGATAGTAGATCGATGTATGTTGTAGTACTTTTACGGGAGAGAAACAAGGATCTATTCTCCTCCTCTTATTTAGTAGTCATACCTAATGTGTATCTGCATAGTATCTTATTCTTCATTTTTATTACTACCTAGCTACTACTTTTGATTGCTATGTTTTTCTTGCTATTTTGTTGCCATTATTTTCCTTTATATCACTTCTTTGATTTTTATGCTGAGGGTCTATATTTTCTACCCTTCTTTAATCTCACTCGTGGAATTATACTGAATATAAAAATTTGATATTAATCCCACTCGTGGAATTAGTCTTTTCTGTTTCTTTCTCGACTTTGTCAAAAGCCTAATCGAGACAATTCAGCTCTTACTGTTCTCCCGTCTTTGTTCTTGAAGATTTGCTCTTGCGAATCTGTAGAAATCAGTCAGACTCATGGGGGTCGTTTGACAAGGGAGATGAGATAAATAAAGTTATTTCATTGACTGAAAAATTTCATGGGACTAGTTATCCCATGCACCATTTTTTGAGATAACTAATCTCATCGTTTTAGTACAAATAATAGAATAATTAATACCTCTAACCAAACTCAAAATAAAATAATTCTGTATTTTATCCCAGAATTATTAAGCCCTAATTTGTGTACCAAACGACCCCTTAGAGTGTGTTGGGTAAGAACGAAATGTTTTCTATGGAAACTATTTTAATGTGATTTTTTTTTTTTTGGGTGTTCAGTAAGTTAAAAAAAAAAATGTTCCAAAAAGTTAAGCAAGCAGTTGAGGTATTTCGAATAGTTGAAGAGGTAATATTGACTATTTTCACTAAGCTAAATAGTTAACCGTTGGAGACTTGAAGCATTAAACAATACTTTTTTTAAACTGGTGGTTACAAAAGGTAAATATGCATTATTTATTAGATGACAGATTATAAATGCGATCACTTTTTTAATGACGGATAAATCTGCTATAAAATCGCAAAGTTAGAGGCATACATTTGCCACTTTCCCCTTTTTATTTGGGTCGAACCGTCCAGATCTAATTTTGGAAATATATAGATAACAAAATGCAGATTACAATGGAGGAGCACTTCACTTAACCTTGTTTTTTTTTTTTTTTTCTGGACGACAATATATATATCTAGTGTAGTCCCACAAGTGGAGTATGGAGAGAATAAAGTGTACGCATACCTTATTCTTACCTCACAAAGGTAGAGAACTAAACAGTCAATTAACTAGGAAGCATGGAGTCAAATCTCAATCTTTTGGTAATCCAATCCTATATACAATACTAAGACTTAAGCCATGTTAGATGTGAGATCCATAGGTGAAGCATATACTACAACAATAACTACGCGTCAATCCTAAATATATTGGATCGACTATATGAATCCCACTTCTTCATTTAAGCTCACTACATATCATCGTCATACTAAATGATCTATATCATAAAGGGTCATCATGAATTGACAAGTTACTTCTTATCTCCTCCTAGTTACTTCTTCCCCTATTCTAAGATCTTCCTTTGTTCAATATTACCTTGTTGTCTCAATGCTCAAATGTAATTTGGATTCAGTAATTAAGTATAATATACGTTGGTGTTGTGTTGAGAAGTTCGGGTTGTTACATAGGAACTCTAAGGCTTCCATGTGAAGTATTCCCCATAAAATTATTAGGGTAGATAAATGAAAAAAATGTGAAATTCCTTTTGATTTTATTTTCCTTGATGAGAGTCATGTTCAAAATAAAATATGCTCACCTCATGTATTGATTGCTACAAAATGCATGAAATAGAAAACACTAAATGAGCATATGCTTGTGCTTCAATAAAGTTGTGTTTGAGGCTTTGAGCAAAGTTATTTTATTTTTGGGCAGGGACTGGGGATGATATGGTATGAAACACATCGCGAAAGAATTAAAGCATTGTTTGGGGCATTGGCGTTATTAACTGTTGGTAAAGCTGGACGAGATGTCACATTGAAAGCATTTCTTGCTGATTAACTATGGAGATCTAAAGAGGAACAAAACCTAGCCCTATTCTTTACATTTTCAACGTTGTTAAAGCAGCAAACTTAAAGAGACATCTCGATTATCCAGTTTCTCCTAGTCAGTTGTTCAAGAATTACAGTAAAAGTGACACACAGATTCTTCCTCATATTCCATTCCTCAGGTACCATCTATAACCTGCCCTCCCCTAGTGGCCGAGCCAGGAATTTTAGTCTATGGGTTCTAAATAGATTATTTATACATATTAAATGAAATTTTTAAATACAAATACAAGGTTTTAGCCACATGCCACAAGTTTAAGGTTTGCTCTGCCTCCCTTTACTACTTCAATCAACGTACTTCCTTGTCTTAAGAGGTAGAAAATTAGAAGTTCTTTATCTACTTCACAAACTTATTTTATGAGACATTCAAGCTGAAATAATGGAAGAGGTGCCAATTGACATCTCGACTATATAAAATATTTTAATTTTAACCCTCCATAATATTTTGAGGTCATTCATATTCTTGTCGCTAGCAAGTACCTTCCCTTTAATTTAAAGAAGCTCCATTGTAGATTGCACACGTCAACATACACTGAGGAAAAAAATCCAAATTTACCCCTTTACTATTGGTCGTAGCTTAAATTTACCATTTGTTATTCTTCTGGTTTGAGTCCCGTTAAGGTCTAACACAAATACGAGGCAATTTTCTAACAATAAGGGTAGCATTACCGTAAAGTATAACGGAAGGTAAAGTTAAGATAGTTCCTATAGTATAGGGGTATTTTTGACCTTTTATTGGCTTGAAAAAACTAAAAGATGTGTGTATACCACTAGTTTTGAGTCTCACAAACACTTTGAGTTAATTTAACCACACATTTTCTAAATTGCAGATGGTTGGACAGAGCCGGGATTGTGGAGCCATCACCTCCTTGTCCAGCATCAACAGAGCAAGCGGAAACTGCAGGCAGACTTTTTGAGGTAGCAAAGGTGAGGGATGTGAAGCGTTTGATAAGTATGTTTCCTCTTTGGTCGAGTTTTTTTGTATACAGTCTCGTAGAGGCTACAGCAAGCACATTCTTTTACGTACAAGCTGAATTCATGGATGACCATCTTGGGAAGATATCCCACGTCCCAATAGTAGTTTTTGTTATCATCAAGACCTCTACAAGTTCCATTGTAGAAATCATATGTGAATTGCTCAAGAGAAAAGGAAGTGCACCACGACGTCCTCCACTGTATAGAGTTGTACTTGGAATGTTGTGTTCTTTCTTTTGTTGTCTAACTGCTTGGCGGGTCGAAGTTTACAGGCGTGGTGAACTGGAAGTATGGTTGGACGACTATAACACCGAGCAGTACACTAATAAAATTAGTTTTGTTTTGGCTAACACCTCAATTCTTCTTGGTTGGCCTTATGGATGGACTTTCGTCGAGTGGGCTCCAAGATTTCTTTGAAACTCAAGTTTGTGATTCAATGAAAGGGTATGGGCCAGAATTCAGTAAATTTGTCACTGGCATTGGCAAATTCTTTAGTGTGATCAGCATCCTCATTTTCAGACCCTGGTTTAAGGAAGATGTAAACAAAGTCGTTTGGACAAGTACTATGCTATGTTAATGGTTCCTACCTTCCTTAACTTTTGCTTTTGCTGGTTTGTGAGCAACTGGTATGCCAATCAGCAGCCCCATGACATTGACATGGACATAAACATTGCTCAAGAATTAGGAGATGTTGCCCAAGAAGTTTTGAAAAATCATAATTCGGGCTTTGACATTGCTCATCAAGAATTAGAAGATGGTCCAGTAGAAATCGTGACAAATTATGAACATTCGACTCCATCTATCAATAACTGATGTTACATAACACAACCTAAATGTACTAAACGTTCGCCATTTTTTGTGTAATGATTCTTGTAATTTAGACCTCCAACAGCGAGCCGAGCATATCAACTATGATTTTCAATAGACATAATACATAAACGTGCCACATGACCACGAGACTGGTAAAGTTACTGCCTTGTAACCAGGAGGCCACGGGTTCGAGCCTTGGAAACAGTCTCTGACAGAATGCAAGGTAAGACTGTGTAAAATACACCTTTGTGGTGGGGCCTTTCACCGGACACCGCGCGTAGCGGTAGCTTTAGTGCACCAGGCTGCCCTTTTTTTTTTTTTTTATAATACATAAATGTGTCTTTTAACTTAGCGTCATCGAACCCTTATTTCAATCTTTTATCACACAATGTGGATAACTCACCCATAGCCATTTTATCAAGGAGAAGATAGATAGGAGTCCGGATTGTAAAGGACAACTTTTTTCGTCCAAAATTCTAAAGGGGCATATAAAAATTGAAAAATTTCAAATGGGATAAGAAAGATGAAGGCTCACACCTTGTTCTTAAAAGGTTAACAACATTAGCTAATGGTACACTGCAAGGCGGGGGAGACTATTTTTTTACCTTAGAAGGTAAAAAAAGTCTTAGGCCATACCCTTTGACTGACCACTTAACGGTGCATGCATGCTTTTTCATAGCGTTTATAACAATATATGTACTGTAAAATTTTTGAATATTTCCGGATAACTTTCTTACGTTATTAATTTGTCACTGCATATGTTTACTTTCTATCAAAACTAGAGTAGCATGACTTGTGTCAGCTCGGGTCCAATATTAAGATATTTTAATTATGTACGATAAGTTAACTTGATGTCAAGTCGAATTATGACATATTAACTACTTGATGATATTTTTTAAAGAATCGAGTCTCACAAGATAATTGTGTATAGTTTATTTATATAAATAACAAAATTCGGTGCATTTTGAAGTTTAGATCTTTAATCATATGATAAAGGGTTATCTAGTCATTGCATATTACATCACATGTGACTTGCAATTAATAATCCAAAATTGCATTGTACTCCCCTACTAAGCCGACATAAACTTCTTTTGCTTTCATTTTCTACTTCTCTTTTATTTGTCAACTTATTTATTAAATTAATATTTTAATTTAAATTTTAAGTGTTTAAAAAAATTATATAAAAAAGAAAACTATATGTTACCATTTTTCATATTAATTTAAGTTATTTGACTTTGAGAACACGATAAAACATACTTATGTAGATGTTCTATTGAACTATGTTTTTGTATATGTTCCTTCCATTAAAATATAGGAATCATTTGTTAGAGTATATAAAAATAATTCTAAATAAAATGTATTAGTAATGTCTGCGTTAATAATGCTTGCATTAGTAATATCGATATTATTTATGCTACCATTATTTCTTATAGACTGCTTGGTGTGATGTATTGGAACTTGCCTTTTCAATCTTGATACATTTAAACAAAAAAAAAGTAAAAATGAATTGCATATACATTCTAAGATTCATCTAAGATTTAGCACGGGCTCAATATATGTTATTTTATTGTCTTAATTATGTGACACAAATAAAATTTAGATAATCAATCATATATTTAATATATTTTTAGATATTTTAAGTCGTTAACTATTGGGATTTATAATATTTTTTATGTAATTTTCAAATAATATAGTCCAAACTTTTATGGGATTGATGATCAATTATATTTTTAAATAACTGAAGTTTTTAATTATTGTGATTTATAATACTTTTCCTCTATTCCAATTTAAGTGACACTAATATAATTTCGAGAGTCAATCAAATATTTTATATCTTTTAAATTTTTTAAATTGTTGATTATTGTGATTTATAGTATTTTTTACTTTAAATATATAATAGATTAAATTATTTTTAGATATTTAAGTTGTTAACTATTGTAATTTATAATATTTTTTATGTAATTTTCAAATAATATATGTTACTCTCTTTTTCTAAACTTTTGTGTCCTTGATAGTTAATTATATATTTTAAATAATTTAAATTTTTTATTATTGTGATTTATAATACTTTTTTTAATTTCAATTTAAGCGGCACAATGCTTTGATGACCATAATAATTAATTAGGCGTGATCTAGTAAAATTATAATTGAAGCAGCGAAACAGACATATCTTAAATGACTTACAACAACTAATTAAAAGTGATATAACAAAATTACTATAAAAAATACTTGCGAAAAAAATTAAGTGGATCTCATATAAGACGTCAAGTTAGTTTAAAACATCAAAAGTTAATTATCATTTTATTTTTTTATTAAATGTTATTAATTTTTTAATACTTGACTTACAATAATTAATTATGGGTGATATTTAGTAAAATCATGGCTGAAACAGCTGAAACAGACACGTTATTAATGTAAATTTTACTTTTTAAATTAAATATTATTAACCTTTTAATACATAAATAACTTATAATAATTAATTATGGGTGATATAATAAACTTACTGTTGAAGCATCTATATCATAAATGTCTATTCAACCTTTATTTTAATTAAATATTATTAATTTTTAGTACATAACCGACTTATAATAATTAATTAGGGGTGATATAGTAAAATTATAAATTTAATATTATTAATTTTTTAATACATAAATGACTTATAATAATTAATTAGGGATGATATAATAAAATCACGGTTGAAACAGCTGAAGCAGATATGTCATAAATATTTATTTTATTTTTTAATTAAATATTATTAATTTTTAATATATAAATAAATTATAATAATTAATTAAAGGTGATATAGTAAAATCACGGAGCAAGTAATCTGCTCAAGCACGCATGTCGAAACCTTCTCTTCAATATAATAGAAATTTAGCCTGAAATAGGGGAAATTGTTATCGTGAATATAATTTGGTTCATGCATCTTCTTGTTTTAATCCTAATTAGTATCGGTACCCATGCGATACGTGGAGCATTTTTTTTTTAAAGATTATTCGTTAAAAATATTAACTTCTTCACATAAGATTAATCAAATTTTATTGTAAAAAATTAACATAATCCAAGGTCAATGAAATGTTAAAAAGTAATCATGAATATTGAAATTATAATTGATACTTAATAACTAATGACAATTACAATTGTTCTAGATGTTTTGATATAAAAAGATATTTTCTGTTTATTCTATTGACTAATTTTAAAAAATAATAAAATGTAAAATGTAATATAATTATTAATTTTACTGTTATAATTTTACTGTTATAATTTTAACTTTATATTTTTAATCAATTAAGACTTGTAATTAATCCCTTACCTTTCTTTTTTTTAAAAAAAATCCATTAATTCAACTTCATCTAGTAACTGCACATTTGTTAAATAAAATATCTTTCAATTCATTTCAAATACTAAAAATACTTAACTTTGTCAATTACAAAACTTCTAATTCCAACTTTTAGATTTCACAATTTCAATTTAAAAACTAATTAAGCACATACAATTTATTTATTTTTTAAAAATTCCAGAATTTTTTCTATTATTACAATTTTTTTCATTGTTTGATTTCATCATTAATACATTTAAATATTTTATTTATACTTATTGTTATATCTTATATATTAATTCAATTAAAAGTTTTTATGCTACTCACAAAATCACTCGTCCTATCAAATCTCACACTCATCCTTCATCTCTACTCCACCACTCCACCCTTAAATTTTATTTTATTTTTTAACTCTGTAAATTATTGTTAAATTATTTTCTCACTCCACCCCCAACAAATAAAATAAATTTTTTATTTTTATAAAAGCTTTTTTCCCACACCACCCACCCCGATCCCCCTATCAAAAGTCTTCCCCACCCCCTCTTCCTATTTTTTTCTATTATTTTTGAAATCGTTTTAAATTTTTTTCTTACTCTCACCTCCAATTTAGACCTCAAAAAAATTTAAACTTTTTACTTTTTTTTTTAAGATTTTTTTTCCTGTATTCTCACCCCCAAACGTCACCTACATCCATCACTCCATCTACCCCCACCCACCTAGCCTAGCCCTCACCCACCTAGCCCCATTCCGACTACTACATTTCCTACCCTCATTCTCCCCCATCTCAATACTCACCACTATATCTTTACTCATTTATATTGTTTTTTAACAATATTCAAATGTGTTAAATCATATTGCTTAAAAGAAAAGGTCTAACTATTCGTTTAATATTTATGAGATATTTGTATAAATTATATATAGAAACTTAAAATTCCTTAGTTACATCTATAACAAAAAATAAATATAATGCTATAACAATAACATAATAACAACAACAAAAATATTGAACTTTTAACATAAATTTTCATGAGATGTTCCAAATACATGGTGTGTTTCTCACTTTTTCAAATGCACTAATTTTCACCAGATTCCAGATAATAAATCTTAGTAGGCACTTTCAATTGTAACATTTCATTGAATATCTTGTCTTGATGGATATTTTAAAATTAATATCGTACCTCCATTTAAGAGCTCCAAATTCTGTAATTTGACCAATTGAACATGCTGGTTTCCTCTACAAAATAACTAAATTTATATAATAATTAATAATTTTTTATGCAACTGCTTAATAAAATCAACATATTTGTATAATTTTTCTTACTTTTGTACGTATAATATAATGCAATTTTAATTACTGACTAATAATATGAAGTGTATAAAAAGGTTATTCACTGTTGCTATCATATGTTAGTTTTATTTTTCAATGTACTTCATGTCAAGAGGTTTGAATCACTTGCGAAAAAATTAATCACCACAACAATAATTAAGAAGGTAAATATTTAATTTCATTAAACTAATCAATAAGATATCTTTGGACCTCAAAATTACACATAAATAAAATCATGGGCATTAAAATAAAAAAAATAAACTATAAAATAAAAAATAAAAAGAGGAGGAGAAGAAGCAATTGTTAATAGCAAAGAGAGTGAATCAGAATGGAATTCATCCCATTTATAATGCTAGTTGACATTGATTTGGATAAAAAGAAACTATAATTTTAAAATTTTAAAAAAAGAGATTGTATGAAATTACAATATCTGATAGGATAAGCTTAAGAGAACTGTAAATGAGTTCAAAATAAACTATATGACATATTTATGTTTCTTATTTACAGAGTCATTATCTCTAGTTTTAATAAATTAATAAAGTTATCTATTTATGTTTCAGAGCTTATTTTTTCAATAATATTTTTGTTATATCTTTTCAATTTAAATTAAAAAGTTTAAAAGGTTACTAAATAACTAAATAAAATTTACATACTGAAAGATTACTTTCAAATTCAATTTTGGATATAATCATTATCTTTTCAATAATTCAAAATTTTATATATTCATTTTAAATTTAAATTTTAAACCTAACTTTTTTTACTTATTAATTAATATATATGTTATATTTTAAAATAGTGTCTCCAACATAATCTCTACCATTTTATCTTCATATAAATTCAAAACACCATTTATGTAGGGTCCAAATGAAAAAGTCTAAAAATCATTTGCTTAGAAATGAAGAAATTATTATTATTATTATCGTTGTTGTTGTTGTTGTTGTTGTTGTTGTTGTTGTTGTTGTTGTTGTTGTTATACTACCACTTCATACTACTGTTACTACTTTTTGTAAATTATTATTATTATTATTATTATTATCATCATCATCATCATCATCATCATCATCATCATCATCGCACTAATACTATTACTATACACTTTTTTTTGTAAGCACTATTCGTACGTAGTACTATTTATTATTAGTAAATCAAATGTATTCAAATATATTTATAATATATAAAAGGAATAAATTTATAAAATAGTAAGAGTTTGTTTAGGACTCTTAAACCATAAGTTTCTATTTTTAAGCTAATAATTTTTTCCTCTTTATAAGTAGAATACATTTTAAAATTTAAATATTTAATATCATTTAATTCAATTAGAACTCTTCTATTATGGGATTTTATTTATAAAAATTAAAAATAAATATTATTATTTATCATTATTACAAAGTTCTGTACTACTACACCTAGTATTTATCATTTTTATTTATTATTTATTATTTTTATTTTTCATTTAATTATTTTTTAACACTATTATATACATCTCCTCTTCCTATTATTTATTACTCTCTCCGTCCCAAATTATGTATCGTCATTTGATCAGACACGATATTTAAGAAATAAGTATTGACTTTATTAAAGTTACAAAATTACCCTTCTTAAAGAAAGGAGTAATAGTATTTAAAATTAAGTGGGACTACTTTTAATTGAAAAAAACAAATTAAAAAATGATTAATAGTATTTAAAATTAAGTAGGACCACTAAGGGTAAAATTGTAATTGTGTTTTTAAAAACTTACCAAATAAGAAAATGTGACATTCTTTTTGAGACGAACCAAAAAGAAAATGACGACATATAATTTGGGACGGAGGGAGTATTATTGTTGTTATTATTACTATTATCCCATCACTATTAGTATTACTATTATGTATTGTCATTACTATTATTATTTATTATTATTATTACTACTACTGAACATATTACTCACTATACTACTTACTACTACACGTATTACGAACTATATACTACTACTACACATTACGTACTATACTACTGCTATTAGTATTTGTTGACACCTAATTTTTTTCCTCCACGATTAAATTTAATCTTGGGTTTCTTCAACTTTTAATAAAAGTGAAATATTTATTTCATCCGGATAAATGCGCTCTAAAATATTTATTTAGGTTAATTTTGTCATTTAAGTGACGATTATACATTTTTCGTATTCACATATACGAGATTGTATAAATTTTGTTACTTGAATGAATATTTTTATCAAAGTTTGAGCTTTTACAGAGATAAGCTTGAAAATTAATTCGAACGGATAAAGTCTTGATTTAAATATAATTTACTCTAAAAAATAATTTATTTGGACGAATATATATTTGATTTTATTAAATCAAGAAGCTCGGGATTAAAGAAAGTATTAATTCGTATCAAATTTCAATTTAATTTAGCCAATCTATTAGATTTGGCCATAATTGCAAGGCAATCCGTCAATTGATTTTTAATTTGGTCAAAATTAAATAAATATGGTTAAATTTTAAATCCCAAATAGGATTATATTTTAAATAACCTCAAAATTCTCAAAAAATCTTATAACTTCAAATCCCAAAATTCAAATTTGAAATTCAAAATTTGTACTAGATTGTACAATTTCTCTCAAAGCCCTTTTTTCAATTTTTGAAATTCAAAAATTGTACTACATTGTACAATTTCCCCCACCTTATCTTCCACCTCACCTTATCTTCAATTTTAAAATTCTCAAAACACACTTAAATTCTTTCTTCCACATTGCTGGATGAAAAGAATTGAGTCTCTATCATTTTCTATAAATACTTTTCTCCCACATTGGTGGATAAAAGAATGGAATCCATATCCTTTCCTATAAATACTCCCACTATTTTGGTAGAAAGATAAGTCTCAAGGTTTTAAAAAAAAGTTTTGAGCAAAAAAAATTTGTTTCAGTAAAAAATTTTCTTTTTCGTTAAATTCGCGGGCTAATTGAAGTTCTCGAGTTGAACGCTTTTCGATGTAATAAAAACTCCGAAGAAAGCTTGTAGTTCCGTTTTGCTGCCCCAAAAAAGGTAAATACACCTTTTTCTCTTTTTTTTATCGTTTTATTTTTCATCTTTTTCTTCTTCGTAGTTCGTAGTTGTAATTTTTTAGTTTTATTATCATTTTCTTCTTCATCTTTTTCTTCTTCCTAGTTCGTATTTGTAATTTTTTTAATTTTATTATTATTTTCTTCTTCGTAGTTCGTAGTTGTAATTTTATTTGCTGAGATTATTTGTTGTAGACGGCTTTAAAGGCCATAGGATGTTATGGTATCGATATTATGTCTATTTTCATATTCATGATATAAAAAAAGAGCTAACAATAGTTGAACATATTTTTTGCTTTATTCTTTGATTATTATGGGTAAAGCTTTGATCTTTGCTTAAAATATGTACTCATGTTTTGTTTAAATTCATTGTTGGCGTATAAATTTGTTTTTAGCATGTAAAGTTGTTTCCTTTATGTTGAAAAAAAAATAGTTAATATTGATTGTTTCGCCTTTTGGCTTATTCTTTGATTATTATGGGTAAAGATTTGATCTTTGCTTAAAATATGTATTCATGCTTTGTTTAAATTCATTGTTGACTTATATATTTGTTTTTAGCATGTAAAGGTATTTTTTTTATGTTGAAAAAAATAATTAATATTGATTGTTTCACCTTTTAACTTTATTCTTTGATTATTATGGGTAAAGTTTTGATCTTTGCTTAAAATGCATGCTCGTGCTTTGTTTAAATTCATTATTGATGGATATATGTTTGCTTATAGTGTGTAAAGCTGTTTCCTTTATGTCGAAAAGAAATGGTTACTATTGTTAAGGGTTTGTGAAATTGTTTCTCAATTTGAAGTAGTGAGTTACTCATTTTCGTGGTCAAAATTATTTTTGATTTTCTCTTGTTTAGATTGAAAAGTTGTTAATGTTATAATTTTTGTTGAAATGGTGTAAAACTAAAATAGAAGTTGTCATAATTGGACACTTTTTCTTAGAATTAATCTTTTACTATTTGTCCTATCTTGTCTCCAAATATTATCTCTCAAATATATTTAATATATGTTATTTACTTCACTTCGCTTATTGGTTTACTTCTTAAAGTGTTTTTATTCATTTAGACCTCCCATTGTTATTCACATGCTATAGTAATTTTTTTCGAAGTTATAGATATGTTGATTGATCCACTTTGTATTAAAAAGTGTTGTTGCATTAGTATGTCTTGTATTTCATATTTGAAGTGTTATTTCCTCATTTCTTGCTCATTCTCCTTTTTTCTCTGTTTCATGAAAACACGCCTTAGATTTCATTATAGTATTTGGAGCAAATATGTGTTAATCTATTTATCCAAATTTTAAGCAACTATGCTTGTGGATTCGTGTTTTCTTTTCAATGGCTAGTTAATTATATTGTGCTATATTCAATTTTTTTGTAAGATTGTTTAGGAGATGGGTTAATTTTCTTTTCTTTGGATAATTTGATTTGCTTTGATATCATAGCCTGCTATTTCTTTATGCTTGAGAATGTTTTTTTTTTCATCTCATCATTTATCTATTAAGTGTAAAATTTTCGAACACATATTAATTATTATTTTTTTATCTTTTTCCTTGCATGAATCTGTTTTGGAGTCCAAATAGACTCCTTTCCTCTTGCATTCGTAATGGGTTAATGAGGCCCATCTCTTCGAATCAAGTTCAAAGCTTTAAACCCAAAGTCGATTGTATGATATGCGGATGCAAGAAGATGAAAGAAGGAAGAAAATGACTGAAACCCCTTTGATGAGGTTACTAAGAGATTTAAAAAGTTCCGATTTTTATTGTTGCCTTATTTTTATTTATTCATTTAGTCATTTATTTATTAATTCATTTGAGTCTCGAAGTCAAAATTGTAATTTAATATAGGTGAAGCGGATTTGGGATCTCAAAGATCCGAAAACTAGCTTAGGACAGGTTATGGGCCAAAAGCCCAAGTATTTAGATTAGGACTGGTGGAGATGGGTCAAAAGCCCAAATTAGCATAGGACAAGATTTATGATTTGGGCCTACTGACCTAAGTCCTTTAATCTCCCTCTTTTCCCTTTATATGCTAATTGTTCTTAGTTTTCTTAGACTTAGTTAAAATTCCCACTAAGTCGTCAGAATTTGTTTTGCACAAATCTTGAAGACAATTTTCCTTAATCGTTTTCTTTTCATAAAAAAAAAATAATTTTCCTTTTTAAAGTTAGTCACAAAAATTATTTTCAAATAGTTTAGATAACCATAAGTTAACAGATACTCTTGGTGCCTTAACAACCTTCAAAGAGTATTAATAGGAACCGCTCACTTAGAATTTCTAAATTTAAAAGATTTTTTCTGTTTTGAATCTTTTAAGTAATATTTTTAGTTTTTCTTGATATTTTCTCAAAAATCAAGTGGCGACTCTGTAATTTCTTAAATTGTTTCAAATTTTTTTTAAAGTTTTGAAATAGTTTAAAAGATCGAAAATAATATTTTTCAAATCCTTTCGAATCGAAAAAGGGGCAAAACACTATTAATTATTATTATTATTATTATTATTATTATTATTATTATTATTATTATTATTCATTTAGTATTTAATTAAATTTCATTGAGATATATTTTATAGCATTAAAAATTTTAAGATGAATAAGCTTATAAAAGAGTAAAGTCAATTTAAAACTTTTCAAAAGGATGTTGTATTTAAAAATTCAAATATTTTCTAATCTTTTAAACCTTTTCAAATTTAATCTTCTTAAATTCAAAAATTTTACTACAATACTATTAAATTTTGTCCTAAAAATTGCCATATGGCATTCTATTCTTTTGCCACGTGGCTTCTTATTTTGCTTTTATATATACATAGAGAGAGATTTGCTTTTTCTTCTTTTACTTTTAGTCTTTTCTTTTGCTTTTGTTTTCCTCGAGGATGTGGTGAAGGGTTGGGGGTTTTGTGGGGGTAGGGCGTGGGGTGGGGTAGTGGTTAGAGACAAAGCTATTAAATTTTTTGAACGTGATATATATAAAGTGTAAGCAATTATATATTGAATTCTAAATTTTACTGTTTTGTAAATTAAAACAATTCAAAAAGAAGTAACGGAGGTGAAAATAACATGGAAATCAACTCATTATTGTTTTATAAATTTTATTGTTTGGTCTACAAGTTGTGTGACATATTGTCTAAAAAAATTCAAAAGTTACTTTAATGTGATACTTCTACAAGTTAAGTGACAATTTTGAGGAATTAACTCATAAAACTTAGCAAATTCGGGAATATTACTCCAGCACAACTCCAAAGGATAAGGTGTGGGACTCTTTTTACCTTGTAAGATAAAACAGTCTCCTCACCTTACACTTTATCATTAGCTAATGTCGTTAACATTTTAAGGACAAGGCGTGAGCCTTCACCCGCCTTCCCATTTGAAATTTTTGTATTTTTATATGCCCCACCAAAATTTTTGATGAAAAAAATTATCCTTTAAGCTACGGACTCGATAGAAAGTAACATATACATATAGTATGAAAACATGCTCATTTATCGATAGTATATGTTAACGTACACATATAATATGAAAAGATGCTCATTTCAATCGGTGTATCAGTGTAACAGTCAACATTTCATAATAATAATTTACTTACTCGTGACAACCTTCCGACCGCCCAACTACCTATAACGCTAGTCGCTACTCGTATATGGGGGCACAACCCAAATAGGCGAAGAAGTTCCATTTCTTCCATCTCAATTTAGGGGGGAACTTTCAGAGCTAGAATACTCATATTTAAAAGAAGGGAAAAGACATTGTTTTCACCCCAAACTATATCCGAAAAGTCGAAGCCACACCTAAATTATACTAGTGATCTATTACACACCTAAACTATAAAAAAGTGAAACTATATACACCCTGTCAGGCTACCACCACTTGCATGTGGTGTAGTGTTTTACACGCGCTGCCACGTCAGCACCACGTCAGTAAAAAGTATCATTTTTTTATAGTTAAGGTGTGTAATAGGTCACTTATATAGTTTAGGTGTGGATTCGACTTTTCGACTATAGTTTGGGGTGGAAACGATGTCTTTTCCCTTAATGTTTTTAGCCGTTTACTTTTGTTATTTAATAGGCTAGACGCGCCTAAAATAAGTGTAACACACGCGCCTTAGAATGGGGGTCGCGGGGAGGTATTAATATCACTTTTATATAGTTAAGGTGTGTAATAGGTCACTTATATAATTTAGATGTGGCTTAAACTTTTCTTGTATAGTATGGGATGGAAATGATGCCTTTTCCCAAAGAAAAAAAAGTAGATCTACCCCATTGATAAGGAACAACTTTGACCAAGTAGGCATTTGGCCATAGAATTTAGGGCTAAAATTTGACCTTTTGATTTGAAATTAGCCTTAATTATAATGAACAAAATTTAAATTTCAAATCACTATTTGAAATCTAAAATTTTTCAAAAGTAGGATTTCAAATTTCAAGCTGTGATTTATTTTTCTTAAATATAGAACTTGACCATATGTTAATATTTTGCGACAAAAAGGTTCATCATTTTAAATTTTGCAGAAAAAAAGAATTCCATTTTTGACTTGAAGTGATTGTCAACACCATGTAAGATGATTATATTAAAGAATAATAAATTACTACTATTGTTGATTTATTGTGCAAGTAAATCTTTATAAAATTATGTATATTTGTAAGCTTGTTTTAGCATATAACCACAAATGTTTGTTTATAAAAGGAACATGAAAATATCTTATTTGTTGATGCAGTGCCTTAGTATATTATTAACTTTGGTAATATTGTATAAAAATTGGAGAAGTTCTTTCAAACTATGAGATTTTCATGTTCATGAGAAAAAAAATTCAACAAAAATATACTTAGTTAGTCCCACAAGGTGGGTTCTAAGGATGATAGAGTACATTTAAACCTAATCTTTACCTCAGAAGTGAGGTAGAGAAATTGTTTTCAGTAGACCTTAGCTCAAAACTAACTAGAAAAAATTTCACCTTAAAAATCCAAATATGTTCAAGCAAAATTCAACTGTAAACTAACTTTATTGTAAATCATAATTTGAAATCATGTTGAAACAAACTATAAAGACTTGAATTTAATTTTGTATTTGTCATGGTAGCCTAGAGTCTTAAATGGAGAAGTGAAGGGGGATTTCCAAGCCCATTGGAGTTGTAATAGGAATAATCTCTCACTGTTGTTTCTTTGTATAATGGAGAATTTTCATCTGATAACAATTCCTTTATTGGTGCATAAAGCCTATCAAATGGATGAAATTGAGTTGTGAAAAAACATGCAACTTAAATCCTTGGTCCAATTAAATCTTCTTGTGCTTCAGGACCCATAGTAACAACAATGAATGTGCTAAACTATTAGCAAGAGTAGAAATTGAGGCAGTTAAGAAATTGCAGCCTTTCAAATAAGTTTTAATAGTACTCTATGCTTGGCACTTATGAACTTGTCATTTTATAGAAGTTGCAATAAACAAATGAAATTGGAGTTGTTTCTCAGCAATTTCGTTTATAGTTCAAGGTGAAAATAGTGCATTTTCTCAATTATTTATATCAAATCATCTAATATAATATATATATATGTGAGTCGTTACAAATAATTTCACCTAATAGATTAAATTTTTCTATACGAATGGTGCATATAAATAAACTCATAATGAATATTTGAAGTTTAGTGCCAGGGCCGAATTCAAAATTTAAATGTAGTGAGTTGAATTTTGAGTTCTTTACAAAATATGAACTCAAAATTCGACATTTATACTGTTTTCAAAAGTTTTCACACACACACACACACATATATATATAGTTGTTCGCAAATAGGGTAAATAAACGAAAATTAGCTGTTTTATTCAGAGAAATAACCTTTATCATACAAATAGTATAGGTCATCATCGCTATCTATATACGTATAATCATGGATAGACCATTGTTCTTGAACAAAACTGTCGATGATTTTTTCAAGCATTTTTTCTTACAAATCCTTATTTAATTTGATTACCTTTAAGATGGTGATCAAGATTTTTTCATTAAAGAAGATAGTAGAATAGCTCATTAAGCCGTATGAAGGATAAATTCTTTTAATAAAAGAGTTCAATTTTTACACAATTTTTTTTTATTTCTCTTAGCATGCGAGCTTCATATATCATGTCAACTAGTGTGACATCTGTAATCAAACTTTTCCAAAGATAATCTTACATCTTTGAAATATTTTTGTTAAGATTTTCTATTGACTTTTTAGATTTTCAAAATCTTTTTATGATCTTTTTTAGTTGTGGTTGAACAACTTTTATTATTAAAATATAAAAAACTTCATGATGATGGTTATTCCCTATAGGTACTTAGTATCATCTAGTATGTATGAATATGCATAGAACAGATATGAAGATAGATTTCTTCTTATGCTAATAGCTTCATGAAGTATAGAGTTTATGTTTATACCTTTCGACTTCTTCTTAAGCTAGTTATATCAGTACCGCAATACGTCTCCTCTGGCAATGAAAAATTATTTAGCCTATTATGATGCTCAGTCTCAGGCTTAATTTGGTATCTTTCCTCCTATAAGGCTGAAGGTCGCAACCTTCACTTATGGCTAGCAATTGAAGTGGGCAAAGGATATAGAAACAAACTCTTTATTTCATGAAAATATTACATAAGAAAAATCTTTAATTAGATCTTTCTATTTTACATACGTAGACACTAGTAGGATACTTTTCCCTGGCGGGAGAAGTGTTTTTCACTCATTCATCACTAAGACACCTAACAATTTTTCTAACATTGAAAATCTCTAAGAAATTGTAGTCTATCTTCTTTTGAGTTTTTATCGCTCCTTTTATAGCTGTAAGGAGGGGTAGAAGTACAATTTATATATCTTCTGGGTCATCCCTTCAAAAGACTTTATTTCTTTTTTAGTCCCTTATCTAGGCAAGGTCCTTTTTTACTTTTGTGGCTGCTTTTGGATTGAGAGGTCCACTGTTCCTTTTCTTTTTTATCATTTTGTGCCGACGAATCTTTGACGTAAATGCTTACGTCTTTTGCTCCATTTTTGCTCTTAAGCTGCTTTTAGCTGCAAATCACATTTCGTCAGAAATTGATGTACTATCGCCATCATCTCCTTTGTTGTGTCTATGATTTAGAAATTTGCACGTCATAGTCCATGTTTTTGATATGGCATTAAATTGGTGTGTTACAAATTCTGTAACTTTTTCCCTTAGGACTTCAGATTTTGATTTTTCTTTGGTTATTAGAACCCAATATGTATCCCTATCAAGGACTTTATAGTTATCCTCTTAATGTTTTTTAAGGATGTTATATAATGCCTTTATTTCTAAGGCCTTTCTTGTTGGAATTCATTTTGAATTCAAATACGAAAAACTTTTATCAATGCATGTTGCACCGTTACTAAAAGTTTTTAAATTTTTTCACCAAAATGTAATTAATCGTTGAAATATATAATTTTTCATCCTGAAATTTCATGGATATGTTGTAGAACCTGCAATAAACTCCTTGCCCTTCAGCATAGTTTTTTATTGAACTTGTTAATTAGAACGGTAAATTCTTTAATTCAGATAGATCTGGATTAGTATAGATTTTGTCCAGATATTCAAATTCAAACAATTTAGCTGTGAAGCTAGGAATTCCTCCTAAAAATACTGAAATTCATAGGTACAAACTTTTTGTTCCTAGAACTCCATAAGTTTCTCCGATTTCATTTGGCAGATTATAAATATATCTAGTGAATGCTAGATATTCTTCTTCTTTTGGTGTATTCTTTCAACCTGAAAAGAAGCAAACTTTTTTCCTGTAATGAAGTTTGTCCTTTTTTCTGATTTCTCAGAAATTTTTTCAGTTTTCACTGATTTCGTTTCTATAGGGAGTTTTTCCTCTGCTCGACTTTTGACTTTGTCTGACGACTGAGCCATTGACAGATTTAGACTTACCATCGAGATGTTTTTGACACTAGGTGCTAGTGATACATCTCCTACCACTCTGTTAAGAATTTTTTGTCCCTAAAGTCTAGTATCTAGATGTTCACAAAGAAGTTGAAACTCTGTGATGTTTTCAGCCTGATCTGTATTGAGCTAATTTAACTCATACTGTAATTTTTTTTATTTTTTAGACAAGGCCGCTAATTCATCACGAATGTTGAACAACATATTGCTTTTTTCATTTATGGCTTCTTCAATGTCATTCATTCTTTGGAATATCCTGTTAACCATTACCTGCGTTCTATTGTCCATATTGGACGTTTCTTGAAAGAAAAATTATAAAAATCTTGTCATATCCTTTAATATTTTCTATTTTGAAAGAATAAAATGACAACAATACCTGCCATCTGTGTAACCTTCTGTATTGTGATTCGAAAGGGAGTCTGTTAAATATCAAATTCGATATTTGTGTATTATCTGTTCTTACAACAAATGATTTTGGTAATAAAAATGTAAAAAAAATTCGTATTCCTCTTATTACCGCTAATAATTCCTTTTCATTTGTGGAATAATTAACCCTTGCTTCGTTAAATATTCCACTGGTGTACTTGTCGATTTCATTTAAATCTGCTTGTAATAATACTCCCCAATGGTAATCGGAAGCATCTATTTGGAGGACTAAATTATTCTATGATTCTGGTAACCAAAGCTTTGAAAGTTTAGCACATTCTTCTTTTAAATTTTGAACACAAAGAGTGTCTTCTTTAGTCCACCGAATCGATTTGACTTTCGAATGAATTTTTACAAAGGATTTTTTTCTTTGCAAGGTCTGGGATGAATTCTCCTACATAGTTTAAACAACCAAGAAACTTTTATATCTCTTATTTTGTTGTTAATTTGTCAAAAAATTCTATTATTTTCTTTGAAATATGAGTTTGTAACTCTATTCCATTTTTTGAAATAATAATTCCAAGAAACTCTATTTTATTTTTGTTTATTTCAGCCTTTTTGGGGCTTGAGACAATTTCATTATTAACACACATTTTTGAAAACTTTTTAAAATGTGTTAGATGTTCTTGATAATTTTCTGAACATACCAGGATGTTGTCTATGTAGACAATTAAAAAATTCTTTTCAAAAAATATTTTATTCTTTTTTTTTTTTGAAAAATTTGAGGTGCATTTTTTAATCCAAATGACATTACTAACCATTCATAATGTCCATTAGAGGTACAAAATGTTGTTAGAGAAATTGATTCCTCTGAAGACTTTATTTCTCAAAAATCACTTTTATAGTCAAACTTTGAAAAGTAGGCTTTTCCTTTAGTAAGGTTGATAAGATTATTTTTATTTGAAATAAAATATTCATCAAAAACACAATTTTTATTTAGCTCTTTATAGTTTATAACCATTTGAGCTTTTTCTTTTTTTTGTTCCACATGATTTCTAACCATAAATGCGGGACTGCTGTGTGGACTTCTGCTTCCCCTTATTAATTTGAGATTAAGAAGTTCTTGTATCTGAATTTTAGCTCTTATGTTGATACTAGGATCTTTAAGAATTAAAACTGTTTTTTCATGACTATTGTCCCATTAAAGATTTTCTCCATAAGAATGTTGTAAATCTTGTTTTATATTTTCAAGATTTAGACATTTACAAGAATAATTTTTTGGGTTGTCCAAAAATCTTATGTTAAAACTTTCTTTTTCTTTTATTAAAACGTAAGGATTATGCTTTCTTGGGATTTTTATAAAATGATTACATGGGATTTTGAAACTAACCATGTATATTGTTTAATGATAATCTTGAAACTATTGAACAAAATCATTTTCAAGTAATAAATCAGTTTTTAGCTTATCATAAGCAAAGACATATTTTATAGAAACAATTTTACATCCTAATATTATTTCTACATTTTCTTTATAATGTGTTATCTTTTCTCTGTCACTTGTACTACTGACAACAGAAGCATTAACATTATTAGCATTTCAATCTTTTATTAAAAAAGTCTTGGCTAAACTGGCTTCGAAATCATTATCTATTTGACAACATAAAGTTAATTTTGTTTCATAAGTGGTGAATTCTACGAATATTACTACTCTAAACGATGTTTCTTTTGACATTTAATTTTTAGGAATGAAACAAGTTTTATTACGTAAAGTTATTTTGATTCCTTCTTTTTGAATTTTATATTGATCCAAACTGTTGAGAAATAATCCTCCTAAGATTATATTATAATCATTTTCAGGATTGGTAATATAACACGGAATGGTTATTCTGATTGATTCAAGTTGTATTGATAAATTTATTATTTTTGAATAGCTATAGTTGTTTCCTTCAAATATTTTGTAAATATAGGGTATACCTTCATATGTGGTTAATCCGTCTAGGATGCTTTTTTTGACATGATTTGATGAAGATCCTTTCTGAATTAGGATAGTTTGTTTGTTCCAATTGCTTCCATTAAAAAATCTTTCCGAAACTTTTATAATATTGTTAGAATTTTCATTGGTAAATCTCATAGAATTACCTTTTTGTATGAAATTTTTTCCATATTCTATAGAAAGTCTTGAATTTGAAGTACTTGAGCTTCCTATTTCTAGGGCTTTTCCAACCTGAATTTCATATTCATCTAAAATTTCTGCTTGTTGAATTTCTGCTTCAACTATCTTTGCTATCAACCACAAGAGTTGGTGTGGTGGTTCAGCACCTCATCCCTTAAGCAAGAGGTTGGGGGTTCGATCCCCACCTCTGATGAATGGAAAAAACTATGTGGCCAGTTTCCTACCGCTTAGTGCGCTGACCATAGGAACGGAGGATTAGTCTCACGGCTGTCAGCTGTGGAGATACCTTGGGAAATAAAAAAAAAACTATCTTTGCTATCCCCATACATTCTTGATCAATATTGACCAAGCTTTTGTTTTTAGAGACATTTCATAATTCGAGTTGGTAACTGTATATAGGGCTTGATAATAGATGCTCATAATATGGTTACCTGGTTTGAATAAATCTTTTCGCTTTACCTGAAAATGTAAATGTAAAGCTTCGTTAAAATTGACATCTTTAAGTGATATACAATACCTGGGGTAATAGGTAAATAATAATTTGGTATAAGCCAAATTACCTTCAACTATACCTAAGTTTTCTTTTCTAGTATTGATAAATCTTTCATCTGAAAGGTTGATGATTATTGGACAATTAATTCCTTCTTTAAATGTGAATTTAATCATTATTTGGATTCCTCCTAGATGAATGTAACTCTTCTTTTTCCTTTTCTTTTTTGAAATTTTTCATAAGATCTGATTGATCATAGGCTTTGTTAAAAGATTGAGCTTATGTCTTCCAGTGGTTTGAGTGATTTCTATCACCTTTTCAATTTCTTTATACTCATGATAAGAGATTTTATTTCTAGAAAAGGTTCTTTGTAGTCTGCTGAACAGAGACAGAGAGACTAAAAATAAAGAAGAAAAGACTGAAAAAAATAAGCAAGAGAGTAATGCAGAAAAAGAAAATGGATAGACAAAAATTGGGGTTTGAGGTTTCGTTCGTGATTTCGAGTTGATGACTTTTTCTTTCTTTTGATTAGACATTATTTTCATCAAGATGTAATTCTTAATTTTTCTTTGTATAGAATAACATCACAATCACGCGGGATTTGATTCCAATAATATAAAATTGCTCAACTTTTATATGTATTTGAATGATTTATACTGTTATTATTTTTATGATATTATCAAAAGAATGTTGAAATTTAATATTGTTAAATTTAGAGTAAATTGACGTAAAATAGTTATAATGATTTTGCTTAGTCACCGTTAAGTTATTGTTAGAGTAATATTGTATTTGTCTATTTGATTTAACGATATGCCATTGACATAATTCAAAATTACTCGCCACAAAAGAATAGATCTGGATTTAACTTATGGCTTAGTTATTTTTAAAACTTTTAATTCAAATGACAATACATTTTAGTCACTTCAATTGCCTCTAATTACGTGAATTTCCTTTTGTTATCTCAAAATTATTTTTTTTATTTTATATTTCACTCCACGCCATTATTATATTTTTTAATTGCCTAAAAATGTGAAAGTAAGTCAATATTAATTTTATATGTGATTAGTAAACATTATCGATATAAATAATAAATTTATATTTTTGTCACACTGAGTGTTTAAGCATGCATTTTAATTACATGAATAATTAATTAGTAAAGTTAAATAAGAATGATTAAATGCAAAAAAAAAAATGTTTTTATTCAATAGTAGTAGTAAGTATTATAGGAAGCACATATATACTAAAGAAAACAATCTTTTTGTTTGCCTTTGTTCTCTTTTGGGAGAATACTCTCAAAAATAACTGAAGTTTGATCGAATTTTTAGTTGAGCATATTAAACTTTGCGCGAGCCTTTTCCCCCCTAGACTTTTTAAAGTAGAATTATTACTCCTGAAATTCTATACCCAAATTTGACGGCCGGAGGTGTGACACACGCGCTCTTTCTTCTCCATTTTTATTATTTTCACCATTACAGCCATATTACTCCTACAAACAACATTGGTAATACTACAATACACAAACTTTCACCATTTTTTCACCAAATTCTTGATTCTTCATTCTTGAAATTTGATTTTTATTTAGTTCATTAAGAAAATCTTTTTCCAAATTTCAAATTCAAATCGAAAATTTTCTTCAATAATTTTATTCAAATCGCAAATAGAGGTCCCAAAAAATTGAGCATTATGCCTATCAAATGTCCAGAAACCACAGGAAAGAATTGGATAGCTCCACATCTCCAATATTTTCTTGGTCCTCTCCTTCTTTGCATAAACATGTTCCCTAAGCTTCCAATTCCTCTCATTTGGATCCTCCATTAATCTCAATATCAAGTTCTCCACAAATTTCATTATGAATCCCATCCTTTCTCTTTTTTTCAATTGATTACAAATCCCAAATCAAACACTAATTATATGTATATAAGTTAAAATACAAATAGATATAATACTTAATAAATCACAATTCATACAGTAAAAGCTCAATTTTGTTGAGGTGGTGGTGGCTACCGGTGGTATTGCTGCCAGCGGCAATGGTAGGTTGATTGGTGGTGGCAATAGTGGGTTCATATTTTTATTTTTGATGGAATTGAAGAATACCCATTTGGTGTGTGTGTTGAAATTGGATCAAATTGATGTAATTGAATTGAGTGTGTTGAAAATGACTCATTTGGTGTGTGTGTGTGATAAAATTATTTCCAATTCAATTTCAATTCAACAATGGGGTACCAATTTAACACCATTGAAGAGAAGAAAGAAAGAAAGAAGAGAGAAGAGCAAGAATGAAAAAAAAAAGTCAGAAAATTGAGGGGCTAGTTGACCAAAAAAAAAGTTTTTAACGTTTTTAATCACTCTCACGCGCTCAAGAGACGTGATTACACGCACTTGTCAAAGTGGGCTGATATATGCCATTAAAGTACAAAAAAAAAAAGTCTTGAAGGGTAATAGGACCCCCGCAAAGCTCAGTATGCTCAACTGAAAATTCGGTCAAACTTCAGATATTTTTGTGAGTATTCTCCCTTCTCTTTTAGATAGGTAAAGTTAAGAAAAAAACTAAAGTAATCATTTAATATAACAATTATATATTAACTAATAGTAGTTATTATATTCGTGATAAACGACAAAGTGATTTTCCCTTACATAAACTACACTAGAGTAAAGTATAAGGGCTTAATTTATTTATTTATTTATTTTTATTTTCTTTTACTTTTTCGTCAATATTTCTTCGTCCTCATGATTCAATTGCTATCTCAATGTTGTATGTATAATTAATTACTATTTCAATTGGTTTTATTTAATTCTATATATCTTGTTCATTAAACGATTGCAATAGCATATTTATGTATGAAGTGACATAAAAATTTAAATCATTTTACTTTGTATTCTCAATTTGTTGTTTGTTTGAATTTGAATAGAAGGAAAAAATAAAAAAAATGAGTAAGTTTAGCTATTTCAAATTTATAAGAGACGAACCAAAGCTTTCAATGTTAGGTAAATTTTAGGCATATTTAAAATATTCGTCTCAATAAAAAATACGACGTATGCATCTTTCTGAGACATTTAAAAATTCAAGAATATAAAAAATGCACCTTGACAAATATTTTCTCAAATTAATTTTCACTAGTTTAATATAATATATGTAGACAGATTTAGATATTAAAAATGAGCGACCTAGGCCCAAACATAATTATCAAAATAGTTTAAGTCAAGATAAGTCAATAAAAGCGACCGTGCTAGAACCACGGGACTCAAGGAGTGTCTAACACCGTCCCCTCAGTCAACAGAATTCCTTACCCATTCTTCTGTTTTCGCAGACCATAATAGAGAGTCATTTCCTTTTGATTAGGAATTCAAAAAGATGACTTGGAACACCATAACTCAATTTCAAGTGACGACTCTATAAATAAACTAATCATTATTCAAAATCATCACTTTAATTGAAAAAATCCTTTGACTCGATCTTCGAGCGAAAAAGGAGTATGACAGACGTTATTGATCCTAAATCTGAATCAATTTCTTCCCTATCTATTTTTGAGATTTTAACTCTCTTTTTATTACATTCATAATTTTTGTGGCCTTCTTCTCCGCAATTGTAACACTTACATTTTTTTGTGAATTTCCTTTTGAAATTTCTTTTTTTTATAGTACCTTTTTCTTGGTACGTAATTTCTTTTGGATATATTTTTACTTTTGATCAACCCTTTGTTTTATTTTTGTTTTTAAAGAATTTTTCTCATGACATCTCCATTGTAATGTTGTTTCAGTATCTTCACAACAAATTTGGGTGTTGATTTTTTTAGCTTTTTTTTTTTTGTATATTATGAATCATACAAAGTTGGCTAAGTCTCTAATTAAGGAATGAAATTCTTTTTTCAAATGAATTATTTGTTTGATCTTCTTTAGCATATTTTTCTCTGAAATAACTAGTTCAAAATTTTGATAGCTTTTGAAAATATTTATCCATATATGGCTCCATATTTATGCTGCTATCAAACAAATTGTAGTAGCATTCTTCAAATTCACATGTGTATTCCTGAATGAAACTCATTTTACAAATTTGAAGTTTTTTTATCTATTCTGCTGCTAATAACCTTTATTTTTATTTTTCTTTAGAGATATCTTCTTGGTTTGCTAAGAATTCGCATCCTACGAATCTTACTATATGGTCTATTCTTGTTCTAGTTGATTTCTCAAATTGTTCTAGAATATTTATTTTAAAATTTTTTTTCTAATTCTTTTGATAATCCTTTAAACCAGATGTCTACTTTACCTGAAAAGGTATTTGTGGTGATTAAATATTTTTCTTCATTGGTGTGATTAACACCTTTTTTCAAAATGAAAAATAATTCTAGATTTTTTATCCATAAATCTAGAAATTCTCCTGAATTTTTTTTACAGTCTAGATCTAAGAGCTGAGTAGATCCAGCGTCTCCTATCGAAAGTTTATTTGGCATATATTTAGCTTTATTATCGTTATGGTACTGACTTGAATAGTCTTTTTCTTTTTTGAATTTGGGTAAGAAATTACCTTTTTGCATAGGCCCTGCGGAGAAACTTCCTTCTTCTTTTGAATTCTTAAAGTTTTCTTGCGGTCCTCCCGTATCTCCACTGTTCATGAGAACATGGTAATTTTAATTTTTTAGATCAAATTCTTCTAATGCATATACCAACTCGTCTATATCATTCATCTTCTCTTGATATATATTTCTTTTGTTTCTTTAATATCTGATTCTTCTTTTTTATTTTTAGAACTAGAACCTTCTTCTAATTTATTCTTAGGACTAAAATCTAATTTTTTTTTTGGCCTTTTTTCTAGAAAACTAGATATATTTCTTTCATCAAAACTTTCCTTTTGGTATATGCCTTTATTAGAGAATGTAGTAGTAGATTTTTTTTTCTTAATTCTTTATCAAAGGCATCTGCTTTTTCGATAAGATTATTTATTTTTAAAGGTGAGCTGTCCTTAATAGTTTTGATTTCTTTTTCTATTAGGTTAATTTTAACGACTATATGCTTTTACATTTCAATAAGGTCATCAAGTTTTTGCAAAATTTCGTTATTATTCATAGAGTATTGTTATAAATTATGTTTGAGCTTATGCTCATAAAAATAAACCTCAATTTCTAATTGAAATATAGTTTTTCTTTGAGGAAATAATAATTTTTCACAAATAGTATAGGTCAACGTCGCTATCTATATACGTACAATCATGAATAGACCATTGTTCTTAAATAAGACTGTCGATAATATTTTTAAAATTTTTTTCTTGCAACTCCTTATTTAATTTGATTGCCTTTAAGTTGGTGATCAAGGTTTTTTCATTAAAGAAGATAGTATAATAGCTCATTAAGCCGAAGGATAGATTATTTTAATAAAAGAGTTCAATTTTTACACAAAAAAATTTATGTTTCTCTTAGCATGCGAGCTTCATATATCATGTCAATTAGTATGACATCTGTAATCAAACTTTTTCAAATATAATCTTGCATCTTTGAAATATTTTTGTTAAGAATTTCTATTGACTTTTTAGGTTTCCAAAATCTTTAGCAAACTTAAGTTCATAATTAAGCTAAATAGTAACACTTCAAAAAAGTTATATGGGATAACAATCATAGCAATATTTTAGTGGCTTCTTATTCTCCATTATTTTTCTCTCTTTCTCTGTCTTATATCTCTAACCTTTTTTTTAATCATTTTGATTTTTTTCTATTTTTATTTCTTTTTCTTTTCATTTTTTTCACTTTTTTCCGCTCTTTTTTTTCTCTCTTTTTTTCCCTTTTTTTGTTGCTTTTATTGATTTTTTCTTTTCCGTTTTTTAGTTTTTTCTTTTTCCTATTTTTATTTTTATTTTCCTATTTTTATTTTTCTGTTTCTTTCTTTTTGCTTTTACTTTGACTTTTCTATTTATCTTTCTTTTTTTTTTTCTTTTTCTATTTTATTTTTTTGTGTTTTTTTTTTTTTTTTTTTTTTTTTTTATCTTACCTTTTTTTTTTTTTTTTTGGGGTGGGTGGGTTTGCTATTTTATATTTTATTTGATTTTTAAAAAAATATGACTACGCCGAGCACAAAACATTGATGATAATCAAAACACCTCAAACATTTATTGCATTTGTATTTGCATCATTATTTGTATTTTATATTCTTTGATACAATTATATAGTTCACTCTTGTATTTGTATGTATTTTATGATATGCACTTGTATTTGTATTTTATAGTTTGCACTTGTATTTGTATTTGCATTTTATAGTTCGCACTTGTATTTGTATTTGTATTTGCATTTTATAGTTCGCACTTGTATTTGTGTTTTATAGGTTGCACTATCATTTATATTTTATATAATTCACACTTGTATTTTAAAGAATTATTTTGTATTTATATTTTATTGTTAATTGCATATTGTATTTTTATTTAGTGATTTTATTTTGTTTTTATTTTATTTTCATTGGTATATTTGTATTTTTAAAAAGTTATTTTGTATTTTGCATTTTTAAGTTAACCGCATATTTATTTGAATTCTTAGTTGATTGCATCATTTATATTTTTAAACAAGTGAAATAGAGTTATTATTTTTCTTTCTATGAACACTTGTGTTTATATTCATTGATACTAATTGTATTTTATTGATACAAATACAAATGATAAATTATGCAAATACAATTGTTACATTTGTATCAAATGATACATGTTTATACAACTTGAACCGTACATATATAAATAATACACGTGTATATTTATATATATATATATATATATATATATATATATATATATATTCAAACACAAGCAAAAAAATAAATACGAATGATAAATTTGACATATAAATATTAATGCTACATTTGTATTAAATGATACATTGCATATTTGTATAGTTTAGACTCAAACAAATACAATTAATACATATATTTGTTTGTACACAAATATAAATGATAAATTATGCATATTCATAGATAAACTATTCAAATACCAACAATAAATTTATTTAAAATATATAGTTTGATACAAATAAATCTAAAATTTAAAACGCATATAAATACAAAATACAACAACAAAAAAAGAACGAAAAAACTATATAAAAAAAGAAAAAAAATGCAAAAATAAAGAAAAATAAAAAGAAAATTTAAAAAAAAATGAAAAGGAAAAAGCAAATGTAATAAAATGAAGGAAAAGACTAAAAAGGAAAAGAATACAAAAAAAAATGCAAAGAGAAAAAGAAACAGTAAAAAAATGAAAATATGAAGGAAAAAATGAAAAAGAAGAGAGACAAAAATAGAAAAATATTTTTTTTAATCATTCAAACCTATTTTGCGTTGTCAAACTCATTAAAAAGACTTTCTGTTTCTAGAAATACAATCTTCAGTTAATCTGTAATTAATTGGGTGAACGTGATTTCAGAAAATTAATTTTTTTTTACCTTATTAAACTCAAGTTTTTACCTAAAAATAAGATAATTAACTGTGTTTGTATATGTATTTAATGTTGTCTTGCGCATCAAATACAGATAGATACAAGTTGTTATTTCGGATAATTACAAACTATTGCTATGAAATAACTAATTATGAACTTAAATTTGCTACTTCTGAATCATTTCCAATTTGAATTGGTCATGACCCAATTCAATTTTTAATTCAATCCATTTTAATATTTTTAATTTCAACCTAACTTGTCCATTTGACACCCCCTAAAAAAAATACCATTTTCTATCTTTAAGCGGATTAATAAGAAATCGGAGGCATATAGAGTGGAATGGAACAAATGGAGTATTAATCTTTCGGACTTAAATTGTTATGGCCTCACTTGCTTGTGAAGGTAGTAACAAACACTCACTTTCATAAAAAATAATAATAATAATAATAATTCGATGTACTAAAGTTTTTTCACGGAGAAAAATGAAAAGAAATTAAAGCAGACAAAAGTGACCTTTAAAAGAAAGTCTACTTTTGGTTGGACTGCCTAGTTTGGATATTGAAAACTGATATTCCATCAACCAAGTTGGACCAGAGTGATCACCATTGCAAATGATGACCATCTTTAATAAATTTCCAACAGTAAAGGAACACAACCTAGAATTGGTTTTCTCGTCTGATCGTAAATCATCTCGAATGTGGATAGAGCATAAGGCTGGCGATTTCAGCTCATAGTTGTGAAAAGAGTTTATTTAATTTATATTTATTGAATTGGATCACTCATATTTTAAATGGGTAAATATGAATTTCAACTCATTTTAAAAGCTCATACAAATATAGTCAAAATGGGTAAAATATGAATACTCATTTAAACACAGAGATCACCCATTTATGCATAAAATTTTAGTTTTTTTTTCTTTCTTTTTTCCTTTAATTTACTTTTTTGCTTTTTCATTTTTTACTCGTTTCTTATATTTTTTTTTTCTTTCTCATTTTTTCATCTATTTTTTTTATTTTTTTATTTTTTCTTTGTATTTTTTCTTTTTCCCCTTTCTCATTCTTATTTCATCATTCATATTCGCTTGAAACCTACATGGATTAATTAATTTAAGCTTCTAGTTATTTTATTTAGCCTGTACAATTTATAGCATCTCTTATCAATTAAATATAATCCATAGTCTCACTCCGTTATTATTATTTTTTTCTATCTTTTATTTCTCTTTTTTTTCCAGTTTTTTTTTTCTTTCTTTTTTCTTTAATTTACTATTTTTTCTTTCTTTTTTCCTTTAATTTACTTTTTTTCTTTTTCATTTTTTTATTTTTTTTCACTTATTTTTTACTCGTTTCTTACACTTTTTTCTTTCTTCTATTTCATCAAAAATAATTTCAATTTTATTTCTTTTTTTCTTCGCATTCTTTTTTTTTTGTTGTTGTATTTCCATTTCCCCTTTTTTCATTCTTGGTTCATCATTTTTGTCATTTTTCTTTTTCTTTTTTTTTTTTTTTTTTTTCTTTTTTTTTTTTTATTTTTTTTTTACTTTAAATTTATTTGTATCGTACTATATATTTCAAATAATTTTATTATTTGTATTTGAATAACTTAGTTGTCAATATGTACAATTTATCATTTGTATTTATATACAAATAAGTGTATGAATTAATTGTATTTTCTCGAGACTAAAATATATAAATATAAAATGTATCATTCCATGCAAATGTGTCATTAGTATTTGTATATCAAATTTATCATTTATATTTGTATATAAACAAGTATCATTAGTATGTGTATGATTCAAGTTGTATCATTTGATACAAATGTAACATTTGTATTTGTATAATTTAGCAATTGTAATTACATAATTTTATTATTTTTATTTGTATTGTTTAATTTATACCAATAAAATACAAGTTGTATCAATATATATAAATATAAGTGTTCGTAGAAAGAAAAATAATTGTTCCTTTTCAATTGTTTAAAAATACAAAATGATACTGTAAACTACGAATGCAAATACAAATAAATGCAATTATAAATACAAAATACAATACACGGTCAACTTAAAAATACAAATATAAAATAGATCTTTCAAAATACAAGTTCATCAATGAAAATAGAATACAAATACAAATACAAGCAAAATAAAACCACAAAATACAAATACAATGTGCAGTCAAAGATAAATTACAAATACAAACAGTCCTTTTAAAATATAAGTGCGAATTATATAAAATATATATGACAGTGCAAACAAGTTTTGAAGTCTAAAAAACAAATACAAATACAATTGCATTAAGTAGCTTGGTCCATCTTTATTCCATTTCATTTATGGCATAGGATCCACATAACCCTCGATTTATGGGAAAGTTCAGCTTCAAATTCAACTTCTAACTCCCTCATCTTAGAGTTCTCGTTAGAACAGAAGTAAGGGACGAAACGAAGAGCTTAGGGTTAGGCAAGGTAGGAAGTACGTTGAAACCTTGATTTGTTTACTTCTTGCTACTGCTAAAGATATTTGGTTTGACGAATGTAATTTCAAGATCTTTCAGGATACTATATTTGTATCTGTCCATTAGGTGGAGTCCACTTGAGTGTACTTACACAAATTATAAATGTTGGGCGAATATAAATCAATATGCGCTTAAGGTAATTTCGTTATTATAAAAAAAACAAAAATAGAAAAAAAACAAAAAAGAAAAAAAGAAGAAGAAAGAGAGGTAGAAGTTAGAGATAGAACAGAGAAAAAAAGCGTAAAGAAAGAATTGAAGAAAAAAATACAAGAAAATCAAAAAGAAAAAAATAATGAAAAAGGAGAAAAGGAAAAAGAAAAAAAAATAATGGTAAATACAAATATACTGAGTGATTATGATATTTCAGTCATCATCCATAATTTGTACTCGACTTAACCATGTTCTTCGAAAATAAAAAAAAATATAAAACATAAAATACAACCAAAAAAGGAAAAAAATGAGAAAGAAGTAAAAACAAAACAAAATAAAAAATAGAAAAAAGGAGTCTAAAAAGGAAAAGAAAAAAAAGAAAAAAAAAAGAAATGAAAAAAAATAAAACTAAAGGTTACATATAGAAGAGAGAGAAAAAATAAAAAGAAAAAAATTTAAAAAAATAAAGGGAAAAAAAGTCAAGTTGATATGATATAGAAGTTTTAATTTTTTGACTTTAGGAGTTAAAGTGAGTTGGAATCATTTTTACTCAATCCACATTTGACCAAATTCATATTTATCCATATTTATATGGACGGATTGCAATTCAAATCATTTTCGCTTGATCCATATTTAACCCGTCCAAATCCAATCCAATCCAATCCACCTATTTGCCACCCCTAATAGAGCAGTAGTAGGTGATCTTCTAATCCGATCCCGAGCTGGATACTGAGTGTTAGAATCTATTATAAGATACTCCGTCCCAAATTGAGATGACACATTGATTAAGAAAAATAATTAATAACATGCCTAGTTTATTGTACCCCTATTAAATAATGTTTACATTTTAATTTGAAGAAAAAAAGTAATAATGCAAAGGGTAAAATATGCAAAATAATGAAAAAAGACAAGTGAAATGAGAAATCAAATTAAAAAATTTGAGACGAATAATTTAGAACGGAGGGAGTAATATACAACAAACTAAAATATGCGATCAATACTTTGAGAAGTCGTCTGGTAGAGTGTATAAAGTAATACTGAATAGGATGTATTTGTAGTATTGGTTGAGATTAGTTATGCTGGAATTAATTCTATTCGGTGCTTGATTTGATGTATTAAAAGCGACAAATGCTTTGTTATATATTTTTTTAAAAGGTTATTTGTTTACAGAAATATCCACCATATTCTATGGCTTTATGTTAGAGTTGTCAGTACGGGTTGGCCCAGTCCATCCGGGCTAGTCCACACAGACTTTGAGTTTGACGGGTCAGGTCAGGCTGGCCTACCAAAATAATGGGTCAAAAAACACTAAGCCCACACCAGTACTCTGTGAGCTACGGATCTCACGGGCCAGCTCACTTTTTAAAAAATAATATTTTATAATTTTATTTTAGAATGCTGATAAACATAAATATTATCAGACAATATTATATAGTGTTAATACTTGTTAATCAAGTCTCTAACACCCCAAAAAATACTTCTAATAGCGAAATTAAATAATTTTTGACATTATATACTTCAAACCAAATAAAAATACTAATAAGCAATCTAAATGTTGAATGTATTTGACCTACGAACTGGCCCACAGGCTAGCCCAACCCACATTGCTCAAGCCCCACGGGTCACAAACTTATTCGAACCGGGTTAAAAAACTTTGTTCTTAAATAGGCTGCAAAACTAAAGCCCAACTCCATTAAATTACAGGTCGAATCGGGCCAGCCTAATGGGCCTGACCCATATTGACGGCTCTACTTTATGTACTTTCTTTGCAAAAGTTTTAGGATAAATTACACAAGTCCCATACTTAATAGATTATATTACTTAATATCTCTTACTTTTTTAAAATTTATATAAAATCTCAGTTTTCAACTTTACTCTTGATACATACAAAACTTCACATCCTATTTTTACTCTACCATTAACTCATTCAAGCTATTTTTTTCAAAGATTGTCTTCCCTAAAATATCTCCCTAATTATCAACAATTAAATCATCTTCTTTCCTGATTTTTTCTCTTCCATTAATGCTTAAATCATCTTCCTTCTTGATTTTTTCTCCTCCATTAACGCATGCAATTTTTTTTTTCCTCTCCTAAAATCTCTCTCATATTTTAAAAAAAAAATCTTTTAATACATATATAAATTTATTTAGTTATTCATACATGTTTATTATTTTAATGGTGATTCATATGTATGATAAATATGATATTATTATATGGGTATTATAGTGATTCATACGATAGATACATTTTGTATGATTTTAACGGTTGATACATATGATATTAATGGGTGATATATTTTGTATTATGGTGATTCGTATGGTAGATACAATTATTTATTTCAATTATTGGGTGATTCATATGATATTAATGGATGATATATATATATGGTATTATGGTGATTCATATGGTAGATACAATTATTTATTTCAATTATTGGGTGATTCATATGTTATTAATGAAAGGTAATGGTGTAGTCAGTGTAGGAAGCAAAAGTAATAATATTAAAAAAAAAAAGACTAAAAGCATAATTGAAACATAATTAAAATTAAATCTAAAAAAACAGACTAAAGTTAAAGACAAAATTAAAGACGGGAAAAGAGAAAAAAGAAGAAAAAAAACATATCTTTCATAATTAAAGACGAAAAAAGAGAAACATAATTAAAACACCTAAATTAAATCTTAAAAAGGAGAAAAATTAGATATCTTTCCTTAAATAAAAGAATATAATGAATAAAAGAGAATCTATTATTTCCTTAAATAAATATCTTTGTCAGTTTCAAATCTATCAATTTTTTATATGTATCACCTTATAACATATGTATCACTATTTCAAAAATCAGGATAAAATGTCATTAACAAAATAGTCGAAATTTTATGTAATATCACTTAAAGATTCAGGATTTATGTTAAGTTACCAAAGTTTTAATTATTCAAACTTAAAAAAAAAAAATATTTGGTCTTTTCACTTAAAATAAACACATGTATATTAGGTATCACTTTTATTTTTCTATTGATCTTTGGTGCTTAAAAATTGTTTTTCGTCAATCCCAGCTCCCAGCAAGACTATTAATAAAGTTAAGGTACTTACAAATCTTACAAGAAATTGGAGGGCTTTCATACTTTTGATATCTCTTCATTGCAACTTCCTTGTACTATTTTCTGATCAATGAAAGATAATGTGTTGGACATGGATGCCTATCTAGGTTCCACTTCATGTTTTGTGCTGGAACCTAATCAATGGGGAGCCAAAATATAAAGACGTAATAATGACCTTGTATGTACAAGGTAATTTTTTGACGAATTGGGTTAAACCCCTAACTCCGCCCCTAAATCTAATAGAGTTTAGCAATGACAATGACAACAATATATCAAACAGGTAACCTCAACTTGGGTTTTTCTTCAAAAGACAATTGCACCCAAGTTACAATAATGACATCAATATATCTTAAATCTATAAAGAGCAAGAATTAAAGAGAAGCAAGAGCCACTTTTGCTTCAAGAATAAGGATATCATCAATTCAACAACTCAGATACTTGTGTCTTCCTAAATGGATGAGACTTAAGACAACATGTTTGCCAATGCTCGCTCTATTTGGAAATACATAGCTAGCTTTCATTCTCTTGGCAATTCCATAATAAGGAGCTTTGGCATTGGGATAGGCTTGAATAAGAAGTTGGAACTGGTGAATTCAACAAACATATCCAGACCTTACCCCTACCTCGGGTTCTGGACCCTTAGCTCAAGGAAAAATAGTCCAAAGCAGTTCAAAAAAAGAAAATAGTAAAAGAAATAGCAGATAATAACACGAAAGTAACTAGAACAAAATAATCTGGTAATCGAAGTACAAGAAACAACAAATAATAATAGCAGAAATCAAAGTGCAAGAGTAAATAATGACAACACTGGTAAGCAAACTACAAAACACTTTATAAGGACTTCAAGAAATAAATGTCAATGTTCATCATCTATCACCACAAAGCCTGCATTGGCTTGGGTTTATTGGTTTGATGTGACAAGAACTTTATATCTACACAAAAAAAAAAGCAAAATATTCAAACAATGAACAGAACCCCCAACTCCTCCAACTTGATGAATTTGTACAAATCTGGGGTTGGAATCTAAAATATTGAAGCTAAGATGATGTTGTGGATGATTGTGATGGAGCTGCTGAAGCTTTGCATATAGGACACCAATTCTTGAGGCTCAACCAATGTTTTACACACTCCAGATGATACCCATGCTCACATTCCAACCTTCCTATTTCATCTCCAATCACATACTCCTCCTGCAAAACGTGTCATTACTTAACCGAGTTCCAGCTCTGAATTCATTTTGATATGCGACATCCGAGATGCATGAAGTGGCAGAGACACCTTTTCATAACTAAATGATTTTATAGAGAACACAAAGAAAACTTGACAGTCATAGTGAAATGTGGTTATGCAGGATGATTATAATAGAGGTCCGACTATATATGTGTGTGTGCATATTACAATATCTTTTAATAAAACTATGGATGTATAATAAACCGACACTACCTGAAAATGCCATCAATTTGGGACAATTAGTAAAGCGCCAGAACCTCTATAGCCTAGAATCAAACGTACAAGCGAAGTAGCGATAATACGCCAACACCACATGCAAAAAGTCTATGTATGGTCGCTAGATGCATGGAACTATGCCTGGAATAGGATAGACATGCCTAAATTATGCAAAAACAGGCAGGCTGCATGTTTGACCAAAAGGTTGAAAGATCGGAAGTACTAATAATAAAACTAAATTTAGTGACATCCACTCAAATTATGGCTCTAGTTATTAGGTCAAGACATTTTTCACTCCATCGTGTTCAAAAAGAGAGTTTGACAAGCCATAAACCTAGAGAACTCTACTAAATAAAGTTTGCTTATTGATGACTAAAACATTTTAGGATGCACCACATAAACTAATGTAATGTTAACTGCACTTCAAGTAACAATGCAACAGAAAAAACACCAAAGTGACAAACTACATACTTGGAAAGGAAGGATAAAAACATCACAAATGATGAATTATATTTAAGTATAATGCAATAGGGAAGTCGAAATATACATAATATTGCTTGAAGTGAGTGGGAAAAACCTGACAAATAGTGCATTTGACCTCATCTTCATTCTCATTGCTTCCAAATTCCCACATTTCTGAAGGGATAGCCTGATAAATGCTTTTCCGGATGCACTTTGACAAGACCTCCTCCGACAGAGCTGTGCTAACACTCCCCATCCTCTCCTCGAGAGCTAATAATTCCTGTTAACACGAAAAAAGATCAAGTTCTGCAGGGCATAAAAGGTATAACTATTGGTGGAAACTTATTTTTTGTGCTAACTAGAAATGTGACATAGAAAAATACTACTCAATGATATTTAAGCTATTGGATGAACCTTCACTCCACCACCCCCATAAAGAACACCTCGTCATTTTGATGATCTGAACATAGTCAGTAATCATATAGCAACATACCCATCGTAATCCCACAAGCGGGTTCTAGGGAGGGTGGAGGGTAGAGTGTACGCAGACCTTAACACTACCTCGTAGAGACAGGGAGGCTGTTTACAATAGACCCTCAGCTTAAATAAAGCATGCCACACAGTTAAAAGGGGGATACAGATATGGGAGTAATAACAACAACAAAATAATGCGAAAATACAGACCTCATAGGACATATTGTCTATATCCAGCCTCATGCCTCTATGCTGGTCGTAGAAGTTGAGGCCACCAAGAAACAAGTTGGTCTCCAAGACAAGTACTTGCTGCACATAAAAGATAAGAGTTCATCATAAATACAAATATGAAACATCCTACGCCTGGGTGGTCAAAAATACTCAAAAGGTGAGTACCTCGTATGTTAATTCTTCATCTTGTTCCATTCTCTCAAGTGCCACTAATACCTGCAAAGAAAAGCAGAGACCAAAGTAACATACCGTAAACATCAGGTAAACCTGAACCAGGAAAAACAGTATGAGATTCTTAATACCTGAGCAACTCCATCCATGTTATATCGCTGCAAGGC
>NW_025891396.1:0-1929 GCF_002878395.1 Capsicum annuum
AAAAATAACTTTATTTACTTCAATTCATATAGCAAACTTATAAAATAGATCACATGAAATTCGACGAGAACCTGTTTGACGAATTGAAGAGGGTCAAGAAATAGAATGTCGTCACCGGAAACTCAACGGAGACCCCAAATTTTAAAACCCAACTCTTCTTCTCTTCTACTTATTTCTTCGTTTGGTTTTTCTTTCTAAATTTTCTTTTCTTTTCCTATTCTTCTCACTTTCTTTTTGCTTTGATATTTTCTTCTGTTTCTTTTCTCTAATCTCCCTTTTCAAACTTCTTCCTCCCTCTTTTTTCTTTGTTTTGCTATGATTTTTCCCGTGTCCTCCTCTCTAGTCTAGTGTTTTGTGTGTGTTTATATAGGGAATGAGTTGTGCAGATTGTGGACATGAAAAATTAGTGTGTTTGAGGGAAAATAGGGATGTGGTTTTAGAGTATGGAAATGGTAGTTTAAGATTTTTTTTTAATTATTATTATTAATATTTTAAATAAAATAGAAATGATTAAAACTCTATTTAACTAATAAAATATAAAATAAGTTAATAACTAGTCTTAGAAATATGATTAAAAAAAATACTACTATCATTGGATTATTTATTAAAAGTTAAAAGAAGAAAACAAATATAATTTATAAAATTTTCTTTTTCCTAAAAAGAAATAAATAAATAATAAAATAAAAATTTATTTAAAAATATGATTCTATTTTTGTAGTTTTCAAAATTTTTAAAACAAACTTTGTTAAATTAAGATAAAATTGAAATATCTAACTTAGATCTAAAAAACAATATATATATATATATATATATATATATATATATATATATTAAACACTAAAAATAACGTAAAACATTAGGTTTGAGTCAAAAATTAGGTGTTTATGTGGAGAAATAGTTCTCCAAATAATGATTTCATGTTTCTCTGGTCCATTATGATCCTCAGGTAAGTGATGTCACAATCTCTTGTATTTTACTTAGTCATGTTCAGTTCTGTCATTGTTCAAAATCACTTATACAAGATGAAAAGAGTCCAAAAAAAAGAAAAAAAATTAATTACCAAGTGTACGCACTGAAAATTCCGTGTTTTATTCTCCAAAATTTGTAAATTCTCATAAGCAGACTACACACCAAAACTTTAGTGTATAATCTTATTTCAGGGCACCCCAAAAAAAGGAGCTCAGATTTACAACATCTTCCAATGACTATTTCTATCGGTGCATGTCTTTAAATAAATTTTTTAAAGGTGTATCACAACCAACAATTCGGAGAATCTTTGTAGCTTAATTGGTTAGTTATCTGTCACATTCTTTTTTCGGCTCGAAGGTCGAGTCGAAAGATTTTTTCAATGAAAGTGACGGTTTTGAATAGGGATTATTTTATTTACTGAATCGCCACTTGGAATTGAGTAACGGTGATCCAAGTCACCTTTTTGAATCTCTAATCAAAAGGAAATGACTCTTTTTATTGGTCTGCGAAAATAGAAGATCGGGTAATGAATTATGTTGACCGAGGGGAAGGTGTGAGGCACCCTTCGAGTCCCGTGGTTCAAGCACGGTTGCTTTTATTAACTTATCTTGACTTAAACTATTTTAATAATTATGTTTAAAGGCCTAAATTGCTCATTTATAATATATTAAAACTATTTTAAACTTTTGTATTAAATTTGTGAAAAACTAAGTTTAGAAAAATATTTGTCACGATACATTACTGTATCCTTAAATTTTAAACGTCTCGAAAATGATGCGTACGCCGCATTCTTAATTAAGACAAAAAGTTTAAACGTACCTAAATTTGTCTAACTTTAAATGCGCTATTATTTTCTTAAAAACTCGTAATAATTCATCTATTCGAAATGCTACTTAACCTTAATAATAAATTAAAGCAAAATGTCATTAGGGTGATTAGTAAATTTAACAAAAATAATTC
>NW_025891397.1:0-2293 GCF_002878395.1 Capsicum annuum
ATTTTCTCGTTGATCATGTCCATATGTGAGTTTTGTATTTGGATCTTTACGAGTTAATTTGTTCCAGAAATTGCAGTAAAAGACTCTGTATAAAGCAGGAATTTGTTGGCTATTATAACCTATTTCAACTGACCATCTATGAATCCAAGGGATAGAGAATTTTATAAAGAAACATATTTGGTCAATAGTATCTATCTTACAAATATGTTCAGAAAGGTATAATTCAGTCAAGAAGGGTGAGGATTTTTTCCATGTATGATAAATAGAAGAATATTCTGGAGGTAATATTTTAACTGTAGGTCCGTGGATAGTCCACCATTGCACAAACCAATTGGGAATGGGCTTATCAAAAACCTTGGCACAGATTTTTATAAACCATGTATGTTTATGTTTAATATTATTATAATATAAAACTTGAGAAAATACCTTAATATAATCCCAATATATGAAATTTATCTGAGACTGCCAATTGGTCCCATAGGCATAGATTTTTGAGTCATAGATGAAATTTCCCATTCTTTAATAGAAATAAGCCTTTTAACAATTATCTTGGAGTATCCATGTACACCTGGGGTAGTGTCTCCCATCGGACTGTGCTCAAAATCTGCACTGAATGTCTGAACCCAAAGATTTTCATAAAAAGTTCATGTTTTATATGATTCTCTTGTGAAATAAACATTAGTAGTTAAGTATTTTTGGAGTAATCACCATGCTTCTTCAGAATTTTCTTGTCGAGGAATACACGAATTTTTAATAAGTAGGATGAGTTCTCTAGCATCCAATTTCTCATATGTGGGTTTATTTTTGGAGTTTTCTTAGACTATAGATGCAAATGAATCTATAGTTTTTTACTGATCGGATATATAAGATTGAAGTTGTTTTTACAAAGGATGATCTTCTGGAATATCTTCCAAATGAATTGAGGAACCAGTGTTCTAAGTTTTTGATGATGATCCTTCCTGGAGAATTTTTGAATTGACCAAAGTTCTATTTTTGTGTTGTAACACTGGAAAATTAGAACTTGCAAAGCTATATGCAGAATTATTTCTATTACCAAAATAAGTAGGGTTTGTTCGTCCTCCGTAATATGAAGAGTTTTGACTTCATCCACCTCTGCCACATCCTTTGGCTATTTGCCAGGGTGGATCCATGCTACATCAATAATCAGGAATTTGATCAACATACCATAACATATATTCGAATAGATCTTCATAAAGTGTGTCCTTTGTGATAAGATCTTTAATGACCTTCCGTAATATAAGCATGTGTATGTCCGTATTTAAAGGAGTTGCCTTTATAAAAGTGATTAAGAATTTTTGAGAGAAGAAGTGTAGAAAGAGCTTCATTATTCCTTTTAATCCTTTAAATATTAATCACTTAAGTCAATATCAAACCAATAAATATCATTATCAAGAAATTCGTCGTGGTTAAGGAATAATTCTTCTTCTATTATACCACGAACCAGATTTTCTAAGATAAGAAAATGAATATCTTTGTTTAAAGGAATGAATTTGATAATAGTAATTATAGTTTTCTTAGAGAGGAAGTATGTGTAAAAATTCATGTTAATCGATGAAATATTCTCGAGATAGAAAATCAGGCAAAAAATTTTCACTACCCTTCTTATATTGTATTTTGAAATTAAAAGGGGCTAATTTAGCTTGCCATTTTGCAAATATTAATTTAGAGGCATCATGTTTAAAGTCTTTGTCGAACATGTATTTTACAGATTGAACATCAGTCTTAACTATAAATTTTTAATCATATAAATCATCTTGTAATTTTAAAACACATTTTACAATAGTAAGCATTTCATGAGCTACAGTGGACTATTTTTTCTGGCTTTCGGTCCATTTGCCAGAGTAAAATCTAATCAAACATTCTGTTTTTGTGTGGGGATTAACTTGTTTAAGTATTCCACCATACCCAATATTTGAAGCATCAGTTTCAACAATCTTTAACCAGTTAGGATTTGCAAGAAAAGTACAAGGAAGAGATTGAACTCATTTTTTAATTAATTTTACCAAATTAGTGTGAACTAGCGTCCAAGGCATTTTGTAATCCTTTTTCAGTCTATCATACAAAGGAGCTAAATCTCTAGACAGATTTTTATAACAAGGAGAAATATAATTAAGACTACCAAGGAATCTTTGCAGCTGTTTTTTATCAGTAATAATATCGGGGAATTTTTTAGCAAATTCTAAAGCTATTTGTATAGGCTCAATAGTACCTTGACAAATGTTGTGTCCTAAAAATCTAATATTTGTCTGGAATAAACTTATTTTTGGTTTAG
>NW_025891398.1:0-38040 GCF_002878395.1 Capsicum annuum
AATTTTTGCATAGTTTTGACTTATATTTCGAAACATGAAATCTCCTATACTATCTATATATTTGGGTGGTCTAAATTGAGTTTTTGATGAAAGAATCTTACATGATGCATTATGGCTTATAAATAGGATTTGCAAGTCCTGGTGTGATGATGCCAACTCAGATAATGCCATGTTAATTCAGAACAGAATAGAATGCATTTGAAATTAGATTTTTAGATTTTGAAAAACTAGAATGATGCATGGTTCAGAACAGACTAAAATTAAGCATAAAAAGAGCTTAGGTGGTTTCCTGAAGAAGGTATGAGTTGAGACAACTCATTGCCCAAAAGCGTGATTTGCCGATCTGGGTATATTATTATACGTTGGCCTAGTGCCCTGTGCCGTATCAAACTTACACTCCAACCCTTATGGCACACTTGGGTTGGGGGCTTTCCCGCTTAGTCAATGGCGGATTCCATATAACCCGTGGAATATCAAACTTGTAAGGGAGTGCCACCTAACTCAGAAGTAATACAAAGATCAAAAATTACATGGACAGAAAGGTTTTATGATTATCAAAAATGCCCATATGTTTTGGAATTTATATCCTATATGATGTTTTATGATTAGCTCTCAACTATTTTATTTATATGAAAAGCTTTATTTTGGATTCTCTGTGTACCAATACATTTGTATTGACCCCTTTCCTCCTAGGGTCTAAAACGCAGTTCAGAGGTCCTGCTAGGCCATAAAGTTTTCAGACAGCAGTGATGTGTGCAGTTGGTGAGCCTTCTTTATTCCAGAAGGCCTATGTCTTTCAGATTATGTTATTTATTTTTGTTTTGGTCCACTGGGAGCCTTGTCCCAGTTTTAGAAAGTTGTCATTTTCAGATGTAGTAGAGATTTTGCAGACTGGTTCAGATGTTGTTTTGTTAATATTGGGGTTTTATTCTTCATTGTTAAATTAAATTCAGAGTATGACCATGTTTCTATATTTGATTATATTTCCTCATTTTCTTTTATTATATGAATGTTGTGCACGATTACCAGGTAGAGAAGGAAATTTTGGGCCTTCAATGTTTGGGATCTTCATCACGGCTAGGCCCCAGTTTAGATCGTGACAAACTTAGTATCAGAGCACGGTTCATGGTCCCAGGGTGTCTGCAAAATCGCATCGGGTGGAGTCTTATTTATGGGTGTATAGCGCGCCACACTTATAAGTAGGAGGCTACTAGGCATTTAGGAATGTCTCCCTTTCTTTATGTTTTAGTTCATGCTATGGAGTCAGAATATTCCTGTTCTATTTCACTCCCCGATGGGGGTTCTTTTCACCCTTCCCTCACGGTACTACTTCGCTATCTGTCACCCAGGAGTATTTAGCCTTGCAAGGTGGTCCTTGCTGATTCACATGGGATTCCACGTGCCCCATGCTACTCGGGTCAGAGCTTCATACTCTAATTCATGTTATGGTGTCGCCCATATGAAAGTAAAGTTCTTCCAATTCTTTTCTTACTTTGATGTGCTCAGATATGTCTTATTATTGGGGTGATTTAAGTGCAGAAGTTTAGAGTCTAAACGGTATGGTCCCTTTTGATTGAGCCATATAAGATTTTAAAATTTTACAAGGGCTTAAGAATAGTCCGTTAGTGCTTCAGAGTGTATTGATTCTAGTGTGAACTTTGATTTTGATAAAATTGTACTTTTCAGCCTGCAGTATTAAGTGTACTCAGTCCTTTTCAAAATTTATTTTGTAGACGTCATGCCTAAAAAGGGGAATAATGTGTAGCAAAATGTTGGAACAATATTTCTACCCGAATAGCAGTATGAGTTAAAGTGTTATTGTCATGACCTATTGGTAGTGATATTAGACCAAGAAGTTGGAGATATGAAGTCACAAAGTTAGAAGTTAGAGTGAGGGTCACTTTTGGATAGATAAATATTTTAGTTGAATAACCGATGTTTGAGGATGATTTACCCCTTTTATAGTGATAGACTAATGTAATAGCTAGTAGCATGTGTGGATTGTATGGTAGTCTGTAGGGGAAGTGTTTGACTCAGATTTTTATTTATACAGAGTAATATGTGTATTTTTCGATCATTGATTATTGTGTGTCAAGTTTCTATCTCTTGTAATCTTGTTATCATTGTGATGTTGAAAATCAAAGTCTAGTGAATCCGTGTGAGGTCTATTTCGATTCACTAGCAACTTGTTGTTCAACTTATTGTTCTTGTATTGGTTGCATGAGATTGAGTTGGCAATAAAGTGATACGTCCTTGTGTGTTAGTTTAGTAGAAGGTAGAGAAGGAGTTATTAGTTAAGGAGATATGAGGTTGCAGTATTTTTTTCCTTCTAAGGCTATTACATGTTGTATGTGGCTAGTGGTACTGTTGAGTTTCTAGGTTGAGAAAGACTAGTTAGATGGTACATGGTGTTCTAAATGGCCAAGTTAAGGAGTTTCGACTGTTGTGCTGAGCCTTTTGATATAATCTTGATCCTTATAGTAGAGAGATATAAGTTTGGGGTCGCGCTATTAGTATGCTAAGACGGAAGAAGTATGGTTCATTAAAAGCTTGGTGATATCCATGTTAAATGTTAGAATTTAAGTTTGAGTTTTGAACGTTGAACTAATAGAAATAAGAGTAGAACCACCAGAGGGTATGCACTTCAACTATGGGGATACTCATGAAAATTTGAAGTAAGTGTTCAAGTATTATATGATAACTATTAGTGGCTATAGAAGATAGAGTATATCTCAGAAGGTAGTATTAACAATGGGTTTTCCACTTTCAGGTGTAGTCATTCGGGTTAAGTTCTATGATATGCTTGTATGGTCGTTTTTCCAGACCCTAGAGTGTAGTAAGTGTAGTTCAGTTAGAGTCTAGTAAGAGATCTCTTAAACTTAAGATGATGGCTTGAAGCTAAGGGGGAGATGATAGAATGAATAACCAAGACAGGCTCTCAGATTCTAGTAGTGATGTCAGTATGATATAGAACATCAAAAAGTGAGGGTGAGACTCAACCCATTCTTATCTCAGTATTTTTCAGTTATCCCAATACCTACTCATGTCTTACATTTTAGTTCCATGATCATGGTCCATGTTCATGCATATGATAGAAAATCATGTGCTCTTCCAGTTCCTAAATGAGGAATTCCATTTCATTTCAGTAGTCGGAATCACATTCCATAAGTTATGAACTCCAAGTTGAGGTCATGCAGCTCATGACTCATGTACTCACGCTTTATAGTGTGCTCAGTTCCTATAACTCATACTACACGCCAAATGATTGGCGAGATTCAGCTTATAGACAGGTATACTCTCAATTCAAATCACTTTAATGAATCCTTGATGTTGATTCGTTGTTCCTCAAGCCTTGGTTAAGTGTCAATTCTCGTATAATATCCTTTCATGTTTTAAGGTCTTATGTTCTAACCTTTTAGTGACTCCTCTTTATGTAATGATAGTGGTGATAAGTAGATGTTTCTTGTTGATGAAGGATCATTGTATGCTTGTCTTAGATAAGACCATATGTGTGAAGTAATATTTAGGGCCAAGTCTTTGATACATGTGATGGTTAGTGGAAATTTGTCCATGTATATTCTTGGGATAGTGTGTGGGAGTTATATTGACAATGGTTTAGAGACTATGTGAAGTATGTATTTATGGGTGTTTTCCTTGAAGTTCATGTGTGGTTATAAAGATAGGCTTGAATGCTATGTTGGGATTTAAGTGGAGGAACGTAATATGTGCTAGTAAATCCATAGTAAGATTTGAGAGTTAGTCATCATTGAAGTGGTAAGGTACGTTATGTTTAGGGTGTGATCTTGTAACGCCCGTAATCTGGTACCCAGAACGTTACACGGTGCTCATGACCTCGAAGGATCACAATTCAACCCATGACTGATATCTATACCTGTATACTGCATACATGTTGTATAATGCAGAAATATGAACCGAAAGGCCATAAGGTTCAAAACTGTAACATAAGATCTGATAAATCATAACATATGGATGGGGTATGAAATACCCAAAACAAAACTGAAATAAGCTATCTGAACATACTGTAGTCTGAAAAGCCTTTAAATGTGACTTTCTAAATAAGGAGTTGATTGGACATGCCCTCAACTAACTCCAACTAATTAAATAATTAACGAGCTAATAAAATGATGATCGTTTCCTCAAAAGATGAGGACTCACTTCTAACCCTGACTGCAGAGACTGGATTATGCTGATGCTCTGGAACTCGTTTCTCTGAACTTATGGTATAAGACACTATAGTGAAAATACGCCAGTACTTTGAATGTACCGGTATGCATGTGAGGTAAGTTGAATGCATGGGGTTCATATGCATAAACAAATATAATAATAGACTGACTATCATGAGTGTGAAAGTACATGCATGAGATATAAAAACTAACACGGATACCGTGATAACATAATTACTGAATCTGAATACTGATAACATGACATTCTAATAACTGATATAACTGATAACATGAGTGACTGTATCTAACAGTCTTGAATCTGATAGAACTAGTCGAGTTCCGTACTATATCTGAATTGATTGTATTTGACAGTCCTGAAATCTGAAGAACTATCTAAGTTCTTGACTGATACTGATACTGAAACTGTGGAAAGTAGTCATCTAACCGGCATGCCCTAAATAATGCATTATAGCTGAATTGGGGTCCAACCTGTGCCCTGATTGAAAGGGTGTCAATACTGCGCCACTGGTAAAGATAACATGTGAGTGACTCTAATATAACAAGTAACTCTAATAAGAACAGTGGGAACCCTCATATAGATGGTTAAGCCACCTCATCTACCCTCATATATCAGGCTATGATGCCTCAACCTATGTTGGCTACATAGTTTTAAAACCCAAGGATTGCTTCTAAGAATCACACCCTCATATAACAGGTGAGTTCCCACCCTTGGGTTCGCTCGGAGCTAATTTCTACTCCCATCTGAATAGACACTGAACATGATTTTCTAAAACTAAACATAGACTGAGTTACTAAATTTTGTTGATTGATGGAATACTACTGATATCTGACAACTGACTGGGTTCATGAGATCATGGAGATTTTCTGAGTCATAAGACTGTCTGAAGTCTAAGGATCATATCTTAACTGAGAGTATCGTGAAAACATGACATGGCTCTAGGCACACAGCTAATATTTTGGGTACAAGTACCCCCAGGACTCTATATAAGGAAACTGACAAAACATGACTTGCTTGAATACATAATAATCACCATAATGCATTTACTGAAGCATTTCATCAAACATGTGATAGGCATAAGCTTGTACATGCATGGGGATTTCATGACAACATGCTAGTTAGGCACTTTTCCTCCATTTAGGCATTAAATCAAACATATTGTAGGCATGGTACATGTAAACATCATTGTACAATAATTAACATCATAGTCACATTCTAATTTCATCATTCAAAGGTTTAGTCATAGGTTTGCATGAATCTATATCTATAATAATTAAACCCACATAGAATTATCACCCAACATGGAGTAAAATTTAATTTCTCATTTATCAACGTGAACAAGAACAGCCCAATCATGAAATCATAAAGAAAATCCATAACTTGAATTTGGAAAAGGGATTTTTGGACTTCATGGATGAAAGGAGTCTATAAATGAACACTATGCATACCTGGGTTAAGATTCTTGATGTTCTTGAACTTGAAGAATTGGAAATCCCTTAGTTCTTGAAGAAGATTGGATTTGTTTCTTAGAGATTAATGTTAGAGAGAAACCCTAATATTGATTGTGAAGTAATAATGAACCAAATGGCTGAAATCAGATATAATTGGGTATATATATAGGTGGGTGGAAAATGACCAAAATATCCTTTTAAAAATGGCTTTAATTTGCTAAACCAGGACCTGTGATGACTCGTTCGATGGTCCGTGGTTAGGGCGATGGTCATCATTTCAACCGTCGTACGTGGACCAAGAAAAGGGATTACTGCCTAAGTAGCGAAAGCCTGGGGCCAATGGTCCGTCGCAAGTTCGATGGTCCATCAACCTGCCCATCGTACCTTATCCAGAAGGTTTCCTCACTATTTCCCTTATGAAGGTTGTGGGCGACGGTCCGTCACTAATCCGATGGTCTGTCGGCCTCACCATCGCACCTGGGCAGTTTACCTTCTGTATTTTACCCATAACTTTCTCCTCCGATGTCGGATTTTGATGAAATTGGTATTGTTGGAAAGATAATTCAATTTAACACATGAAAAAAAGTGAAAATATTAAAAATACTGCATGTAAAAAAGTCGATTCATCTTTCAAAAAAAATATTCTGACATTCTTGAGATGATTTCAAGCTAGGAAATGTATGGGGTATTACAATATCTCCCCCTTGAGAACATTCGTACTTGAATGAGACTAAGTGAGGGGAAAGAATAACCAACGTACATACTGAATATGAATACTGAAATATGATCTCATAACTGACATGACTGATAACTGAACATATCATATTGAACATGCATATCTAATGCATGTGTAACTAATTCGTGAATGCATGACTGGGTGTTCTGATGAACTAAGTTTCTCACAATGAGAATGCATGTCTGATGCATAATTATATAACTGAGCTAATACATGAATGCATGACTGAATATGAAATGGTATTTAATACCAAGTTTGTGACGAACACTGAACATGAAACTAGGTAAGCTTAAGGAGAGCTAAGTTGGCGGAGAAGAGGTAAGGATACTTGGTACGCATGTTTTCTTCAGTTTCCCAAGTAGCTACCTTGATAGACTGATTTCTCCAAAGATTTTTAACTAGAGGGACTTCTTTGTTCCTCAGTCTATGAGTCTGATAGTCTAGGATTTCAACTGGAATCTCTTCATAAGAGAGGCTGTTCTGAACATCGATGCTATGAATAGGTACTACAACTGTTGGGTCACATATATATTTCTTGAGCAAAGAGACATGAAATAATGGATGAACTAAGTCTAGATTTGAAGGAAATTTGAGCTCATAAGCTACCTTGCCAAAGCGACTGAGAATCTTGAAGGGACCGATATATCGGGAATTGAGCTTTCCCTTCTTGCCGAACCCCTTCACTCCCTTCATGGGAGAGATCTTTAGATAGACATGATCACCAATATCAAACTAGAGATCCTTTCTACGAACATCTGCATAAGACTTCTGTCGACTCTGAGCAGCCCAAAATCTTTCTCTGTTCAACTGGACTTTCTCTAAGGCGTAGAATACCAAGTCAGGCCCTATAACTAAGGCCTCACTAACTTCAAACCAACCAATTAGAGATCTACATCTCCTATTATAGAGAGCTTCAAATGGAGCTATGTGAATACTGGAATGATAGCTGTTGTTGTATGCAAATTCAATCAAAGTCAAGTGGTCATCCCAACTACCCTTGAAATCAATTACACACACCCTTAGCATAGCTTCTAAATTCTGAATGGTTCTTTCTGCTTGACTATCTGTCTGAGGATGAAAGGTTGTACTAAGATGAACTTGGGTACCAAGACCCTTTTGGAACACTTTCCAAAAATAAGAGGTAAACTAGGTACCTCTGTCTGAGATAATAGATAACGGAATATTATGTAATCTGACCAACTCCCTAATATAGAGTCTGGCTAATCTTCGGCTGAATAAGAGGTATGAACTGGAAGGAAATGGGCTGATTTGGTTATTCGGTCTACGATGACCCAAACTGAATCATGTTGATGATGATTTCGAGGAAAAATCATCACGAAGTCCATGTTCACTTCTTCCCACTTCCAAGTAGGAATAATAACCTCCTGTATAGGACCACTAGGCTTTTGATGATCTATCTTAACCTGCTGACATGTAGAGCTCTTAGCCATAAACTTTGCAATATCTCTCTTTATCTTACTCCACCAATAGACTTCCCGCAAGTCACAGTACATATTTATGGCCCCTGGATGAATAGAGTAGCGCGCACCATGCGCTTTTTCAAGAATTTGCTGCCTTAAGTCATCTACAGCTGGAACACATAGACGACCCTGTCAACGCAGAACACCATCTCCCCCTTGGGAGAAAACCTCTATTTTATAATCCTTGATTGACTCTTTTAACTTAACAAGGCTAGGATCCATATCTTGTTTTTCTTTTACCTTGAAAACTAGAGATGATTCTGAACTACTCTGAACCCATATATCACCATCCTCTGTATCGACTAAGTGAATGCCTAGTCTTGTAAGCTGATGGACTTCCTAGGGTAGCTTCTTCTTACTGTCCTCGATAAGAGCAACACTACCTATAGACAGTCTACTGAGAGCGTTGGCCACTACGTTGGCCTTGCTCGGATGATAAAGGACACTCATATCATAATCTTTCTAGAGCTCTAACCATCTTCTCTAATGAAGATTGAGATATTTCTAAGAAAAGACATACTGAAGGCTCTTATGATCTGTGAACACATCTACATGAACACAGTATATATAATGCCTCCAAATCTTTAAGGTAAATACTACAGCGGCAAACTCAAGATAATGAGTAGAATAATTCTTCTCATGGGGTTTAAGCTGTCTAAAGGCGTAGGTTATGACCTTACCATGCTGCATGAGGACATAACTCAAACCTACTCTAGATGTATCACAATACATTATGAACCCATCTGAACCATTTGGAAGAGCTAGAATTAGAGCTGAGGTAAGTTGAGTCTTCAACTCCTGAAAACTCTTCTCACAAAGATCTAACCACTGAAACTTGACTTTTTTCTGAATCAATCTGTACATAGGGGATACAATAGAAGAAAATCCCTCAACAAAATGTCTATAATAGCTATCCAAACCCAGGAAACTCCTGATATCTGATTGAGAGATAGGGCGAGGCCAGTTTCTTACTACTTTGGTCATTTGAGGATCTACCCTAATGCCATCACCAAAACCGATATGGCTAAGGAATGCTACTGACCTTAGCTAAAACTTGAACTTACTGAATTTGGTGAATAGTTGATGATCTCTGAGAGTCTAAAGTACTGTTTTGAGTATTCTGCATGATCTCGCTCACAGCGGGAATAGACCAAAATATCATTTATAAAGATTATGATGAATATGTCCCAGTACTGCTTGAGCACACGGTTCATCAAGTCTATGCAAGCGGCTGGGGCATAGGTAAGACCAAATGATATAACTAAGAATTTGAAGTGACCATATCGAGTATGGAAAGCTGTTTTTGAAATATCACATTCTCTGACTCTGAGCTGATGATAGCCGGATCTATGGTCTATCTTGGAGAAATAGATAGCACCCTAAAGTTGGTCAAATAAGTCATCAATTCTGGAAAAAGAATACTTGTTCTTGATCGTGACTTTATTGAGTTGACGGTAATCAATGCACATTCTGAGAGAATCGTCTTTCTTGCGCACGAATAAGACTGGTGCGCCCCATGAGGAAATGCTGGGTCTAATGAATCCCTTATCTAAGAGATCCTTCAACTTGTATTTTAGTTTCTTGAGTTTTGTTGGTGCCATTCTATATGTCAGAATAGAGATAGGCTGAGTATTCAGAAGAAGATCAATACCGAAGTCTATTTCCCTTTTGGGAGGAATTCCTGGAAGATCTTTGGGAAAAATATCTGAATATTCATTTACAACTGGAATTGATTCAATACTGGGAGTCTCAGAACTAGAATCCTTAGTATGAACAAGATGATAGACACATCCTCTAGATATCATTTTCTATGCCCGAAGGTAGAAAACAAGTTGACCCCAGAAAGCGGATACACTACCCTTCCACTCAAGGACGGGTTCATTTAGAAACTGAAACTGGACTATTCTATTTCTGCAGTTGACTGTGGCATGGCAAGAATGAAGCCAATCTATGTCGAGAATGACATCAAAACCAGTCATCTCTAATTCGACTAAGTCTGTTGCGGTGACTTTCTGAAATATTATAACCGGATAGTTCTTGTATACCTGCTGGGCTATGATGGTTTTACCTATTAGGGTAAAGACTAAAAAGGGCTCTGCTAGAATTTTAGGACTTACTCAATCAACTGTTGTATAAGGAGTGACTAAAGACAAAGAATCTCCTGGATCTAGTAAAGCATAAACATGCATATGAAAGATATGTAACGTATCGGTAACCACATCAGGAGAATTTTCCTGATCTTATCGATACTGAAGAGCATAGAGACAATTTGGGTGTTTCCCACTAGTAGCACTGGAGGTGGCACCCTACTGATTTTGGCGATCAGAGTAAGCTGAGAAGCAATTTTGTTGACCTTAAGGACCTGGCTGAGGACAGTCTCTGACTTTATAGCCTAGCTTGCCACATCCAAAACAAATTCCACTGCCAGCTCTTTAAATACCCTGATGGTGCTTGCTATAAGTCTATTAAAGAGGATAGGTACAGGCACTGCTAACACTATCTTGGGACTTAGATCCTGGCGCTCTATCTTTGTTACCCTCTTTGAACTTAAGAATTGGGAGCACTAGCAGAAGAAGGAGTTGGAACTGATAACTTCGGATGAAATTGAGAACGGTTTCCTCTTTTTGACTTAGGCTGAGCAAAGTTGAAACTACCTGTCTTTTCTCTCTTATTCTATTTCTCCCTTATCTTAATCTTCTACTCCTCTATCTGCTGAGCATGATTTGTGAGCCTGGATAAAGTTATGTCACTATTCAGCATGGTGTATCTTTACTCATTGACCATGCTATCGTTCACCCCCAAAACAAACTTACTCATCATTGCCCTGCTATCTGCAACCACATGAGGGGCATATCTGGCTAATTGAGTAAACTTAAGAGAATACTCTTTCACTATCATATTGCCCTACCTGAGGTTGATGAATTCTAGCACCTTAGCTTCTCTAAGTTCTAGGGGAAAGAATCTATCAAGGAACGCTGAAGTAAACTCCTCCCACTCAGTTGACCCTGCATCGTCTACCCCCTCTGACTTTCACTACTTGAACCAAGTATGAGCCATATCCTGTAATTAATACGCAGCTAGATCACCACTCTCACTAGATGTAACCCCTATTATGTTTATAACCTTCAGCACCCGATCTAGGAATTCCTGAGGGTCCTCGTCTGTCTTAAACCCAAGAAAGGATGGAGGATTCATTCGGGTGAAGTCCCAAATCCTGGCTATAGCTAAATTGGCCGCTGGGTTGGCCGGAATGACAGCTGGTCTTTTATTCTAAGCAGCAACTGACTGAGCAAGAGTAGTGAATGCAACTCTGAACTCCACCTGAGAAACATGTTCATCCAAGAGATCTTCTTGGTCAAGCGGGATTTTTCTCTTGGGAGGCATGTTCTGAAATAAGAAGAAGAAATGGATTAGACTAAAAGATTAGATTGAGATTATGCTTATTGGCATGACATGAATACTAAAGAAAGGGAAACTATTCCTAAAATATCTTATAGCCTCCTGCACATAAATGTGGCGCGCAATATACCCATGCACAAGACTCTACTAGATGCGACTTTTAGACTTCCTAGGATACTATAGAACCTTAGGCTTTGATACCAAGTTTATAACACCCCGAATCTGATAGCTAAAATGTTACACGGTGCTCATGACCTCGAAGGACCATAAGCTAACCCATAACTGATATATGTACCTGTATACTACATGCATGCTGTATAATGCGAAAACATGAATTGAAAGGCCATAAGGTTCAAAACTGTAACATCAGATCTGATAAATCATAACATATGGATGGGGTATAAAATACCCAAAACAAAACTGAAATAAGCTATCTGAACATATTGTAGTCTGAAAAGCCTCTAAACGTGACTGTCTGAATAAGGAGTTGATGGGACATGTCCCCAACTAATAAACTAATTAATGAGCTAATAAAATGATGATCGTGTCCTCAAAAGATCAGGACTCACTTCTAACTCTGACTACTGAGACTAGAATCTACTGATGCTCTGAAACTCATGTCTCTGAACATATGGTATAAGACACCATAGCGAAAATGCATCAGTACTTTGAATATACAGGTATGCATGTGAGGTAAGCTGAATGCATGGGGTTCATATGCATGAAAAAATATAATAACAGACTGACTATCATGAGCAGAAGAGTACATGCATGAGACATAAAAACTGACACTAATACTGTGATAATATGATTATTGAATCTGAATACCGATAACATGACATACTGATAACTGATATAACTGATAACATAGTGGCTGTATCTGACAGTCCTGAATTTGATGGAACTAGCTGAGTTTTGTACTGTATCTGAATTGACTGTATCTGACAGTCCTAAAATCTGAAGAACTATCTGAGATCTTGACTGATACTGATACTGAAATTGTGGGAAGTAGTCATCTAACTGACATTTCCCAAATGACGCATTATAGCTGGATTGGGGTCCAATTTATACGCTGATTGGAAGGGTGTCAATACTGTGCCACTGGTAAGGACAACATGTGAGTGGCCCTAATATAATAGGTAACTCTAATGAGAACGGTGGGAACCATTATATAGCAGGTTAAGCCACCTCATCTACCCTCATATAGCAAGCTATGATGTCTCAACCTATGCTAGCTACATAGTTCTAGAATGGAAGGATTGCTTCTAAGAATCACACCCTCATATAACAGGTGAGTTCCCACCCTTGGGTTCGCTCGATGCTAATTTATACTTTCATCTAAATAGACACTAAACATAATTTAATGAAACTAAACATGGACTGAGTTACTGACTTTCATTGACTGACGGATACTACTGATATCTGACAACTGACTGAGTTCATAAGATCATGCAGATTTCCTGAGTCATAAGACTATCTGAAGTCTAAGGATCATATCTTAACTGAGAGTATCGTGAAAACATAACATGGCTCTAGGAACACAGCTAATATTTTAGGTACAAGTACCCCCCGAACTTGATAGAAGGAAACTGAAAAAGCATGACTTGCTTGAATATATAATAATCACCATAATGCATTTACTGAAGCATTTCATCAAATATGTGATAGGCAGAAGCTTGTACATACATGGGGATTTCATGACAACATGCTAGTTAGGCACTTTTCCTTCATTTATGCATTAAATCAAACATATTGTAGGCATGGTACATGTAAACATCATTGTACAACAATTAAACATCATGGTCACATTCTAATTTCATCATTTAAGGGTTTGGTCATAGGTTCGCATGAATCTATATCTATAATAATTAAACCCACATAGAAATTATCACCCAACATAGAGGAAAATTCAATTTCTCATTTATCAACGTGAACAAGAATAGCCCAATCATGAAATCATAAAGAAAATCCACAACTTGAAGTTGGAAAAGGGATTCTTAAACTTCATAAATGAAAGGAGTCCATGAATGAACACTATACATACCTGGGTTAAGATTCTTGATGTTCTTGAACTTGAAGAATTGGAAATCCCTTAGTTCTTGAAGAAGATTGAATTTTGTTCTTGGATATTAATGTTAGAGAGAAACCCTAATATTGGTTGTGAAGTAATAATAAACCAAAATACCCTTTTAAGAATGGCTTTAATTTGCTAAATTGGGACCTACGATGGCTCATCCGATGGTCCGTCATTTTGACTATCGTACGTGGACCAAGAAATGGGATTACTGCCTAAGTAGCGACGGCCTGGGGGATGGTCCATCGCAAGTTCGACGGTCCATTAATCTGCCCGTCACACCTTATCTAGAAGGTGGCCTTACTGTTTCCCTTGTGCCGGTCATGGTCGACGGTCCGTCTCTAGTCCGATGGTTTATCGGCCTCACCATCGCACCTAGGCGATTTTTACTACCTTCTGTATTTTGGCCATAACTTTCTTCTCCGATGTTAGATTTTGATAAAATTGATATCGTTGGAAAGCTAATTCAATTTCCCACATGACAAAAAGTAAAAATATTAAAAATAGCACATGTACAAAAGTGGATTCATCTTTCAAATAAAATTTCTGACATTCTTGAGATGATTTTAAGCTAGGAAATGTATGGGGTATTACAATCTCTAAAATTATATAGAAGACCGAATCATATAGTTTAGACTAGTATCGTTGTGCGGCATGTTGTATTTTGTGGTTTGGAGTGGGGCTTGATCGCGGTGAGAGGATTTAAGTTACTTTAGACGTTAGTAGAAAGATTTATCAATGCTCATATGAGAATTTTAAGTTGAATCGATTGAGCATAGTATTTAAGGGAAATAGTATAGTTAAGGGAATATTCGGGAAGTTTGATAGTCTGGAAAGTAAGAAGTTGCATTGCCTAAGTCCTGATAATTCTACCCTAGTTTATTAGTTATGTGTCTATATTCCATGTTCCATGATATAGAGTAGTGTCAATGTTGTGATTCCTTAGTCAGATGTCTGGTGTAGATTATTCCCTAGATTCTTTTGCTCCATAATATTACTAGAACTTCCTTAGAAAGAGTGTTGAAGAGATACTCCAGTTAAGCATAAGTTTCCAAGTATACTTCAGTCTATATAGCCAACAATTTAATTTAACAGTCAGGCAGACAAGAAACTGTGGTTTTCCACCTTTTCACCCAGTCCTACTATTCGAAGTCTCATGCGTATGACCAGCCCTAAGAGATAATCTATTCCATCCATGTAAATTGTAAATCCATTTCAGTCCAAGCATCATGTTTCAGATTCAGCTATTTAATCATGACTCAGTCCATAAGAGTTCAGCATATAATCTCAATTTTTTCCAAGTATTTTAGCTCAGACAGTGTAATACTCTAGTACAGTCTAAGTCTTATAAATGATTCGTACTTGCCTAAGTTATCATTCTTAATTCAATATATATGATTGGATCATGAACACTTCAAGGAAATCCTAAATTCTCAGCATAAATCAGCTCCTTGAAGCAATTAAAGTCAAATCAGCATAGAATTCAGTTTCATGATAGAAGTTTAAATGTTTCAGATTAGTTATATCCTTTCTTAGAAGGCACATCATGTCTGCGTTATTTTATATCTTTAAGCTTCAGCATTTTTACCCATCATTTGGGGACGAATGATCCCAAGGGGGAGATAATATAACACCCTTCATTTTGGGCTAGAACAAAAACCGTCATTTCTATGCTTAGATGATCCAAAAGCCTTAAATCCTATGAAAATTCGGCATGTTAATCAATTATGTAGTGTTAGAACCTATTTTAGCATGAATTGAGATCATAGAGGTCCCTTAACTCAAGTACTAGTTAAAAGTTTTCCTATCGTTCAACTTTTAGTGAGCGTCAAAACTTGGATAAATTTCAATCGATCATAACTCCTTGTATATGATGAACTAGGTGGCCTACTATATATCAAATAAAAGGTCTTTGAGTCCTATTTTTAACGCCACTGGTTTTTCTTTAATCCAGTCTGGGAGTAGAAATTTATGATCATTTACTTTGAAGTATCTATCTGCCAAAACATGACGACGAGGCTGATGACTTATCAGTTGTGTGACAGACCGTCAGACCTGGTCATCAGCCTAAGGTAGTGAATGGTGAAAACCAGCCCAAAAGTGACAACCGAGGTGACGACTTATCACCTGAGTGACGGCCCATCAACCCTGGCCGTCAACTGATGTAATTATGCAATTTTTTTGGGGTTTCTTATGGGTATTTTGGTCTTTCCCTCACTACAAAAACCTTTCACACGAATTAAATCACCCCTTAAGCATTATTAATCAATCACTATCAGTTTAACAACATCAAAAACTTCCTCTTTACTCTCAAAATATGATCAAACTAGAGTTTTTTCCAAGAACAAGAAATTCAAGAAAATCAAGCCTTCAGTTTAAGATTTCCAAGGAATGAATGGAGATTTGAGTTCTTCTCTTTAAACTAATTAATTTAAGGTATGCGGGGCTTTCCTCAAATCTCATGGGCATAGAAATCATGATTTTAAGAAAGGAATTTTGGATTTATTAATACATTCATGTTTTAGAAGTATTGATGATATTATTTTGGCCTTTAGGCCTTCCCCCAATTTGATTTTAAATTATATATATAGTAAGCATGTGTTTTAAGGTTGATGATTTAATTGAGAGCATGACTCATGAAAAATTCCTCTTGTTATGATTTTTCTTTACTTATGATATGCTATGAATTGTTTTGAATGCATCTCGAAAAGCGTGATATGAAATGTCTTGAGTAATGTCATATGTGGGTTATGATTTTGACTTCAAAAGAGAGGGTTGTACATATTGATAAATATTTAATATGCATATAATGAAAGAGTGCATGGTTTTGCCAAAAGCATGTGACCACCATATGTTTGAAGAATTTTTGCATAGTTTTGACTTATGTTTTAGAACATGAAATCTCTTATACTATCTGTATGTTTGGATGGTCTAAATTGAGTTTTTGATGAAAGGATATTGCATGATGCATTATGGATCAAAAATAGGACTTGCAAGTCTTGGTGTGACAACACCAACTCAGATAATGCCATGTTAATTCAGAACAGAATAGAATACATGTTTGAAATAAGATTTTCAGATTTTAAAACTAGAATAATGCATGTTTCAGAACAGACTAAAATTGGGCATAAAGAGAGCTTAGGTGGTTCCTTAAAGAAGGCACGAGTTCAGAAAACTCATTGCCCAAAACTGTAATTTGCCAATCTGGGTATATTATTATATGCTGGCCTAGTGCCCTGTGGTGTATCAGACTCAGACACTCCAACCCTTGTGGTACACTTGGGTTGGGGGCTTTCCCGCTGAGTCAATGGCAGATTTCATATAGCCCATGGAATATCAAACTTGTAGGGGAGTGCCACCTAACTCAGAAGTAATCCAAAGATCAGAAATTGCATTGACAGAAAGATTTTATGATTATAAAAAATGCCTATGTGTTTTGGAATTTATATCCTATATGATGTTTTATGATTACCTCTCGACTATTTTATTTATATGAAAAGCTTTATTTTGGATTGCCCTGCGTACCAGTATATTTGTATTGACCCCCTTCCTCCAGGGTCTAAAACTCAGTTCAGAGGTCCTGCTAGGCCGTAGAGTTTTCAGACAGCAGTGATGTATGCAGTTGGTGAGCCTTCTTTATTCCAGAAGGCCTATGTCTTTCAGATTATGTTATTTATTTTTATTTAGGTCCACTGGGGGCCTTGTCCTAGTTTCAGACAGTTGTGATTTTCAAATGTAGTAGAGATTTTGCAGACTGGCTCAGCTATTGTTTTGTTGATATTGGGGTTTTATCCTTCATTGTTAAATTAAATTTAGAGTATGACCATATTTCTGTATTCGATTATATTTCTGCATTTTTTTTTATTATATGAATATTGTGCATGATTACCAGATAGAGAAGGACGTTCTGAGCCCTCATGGTTTAGGATGTTTGTCACAGCCAGGCCGTTTGGGTTATAACAGTTGTTCATGGGGAGCTTATCTAATGTGGATAAGGAGAAACAAAATTTAGTGAAAGACATTCATTATTTGGAAAATCTTGGAATTCGTCTCTTGGATTTTGAGGATGGTGATGTGATTGATAAAGAGGCAGTGAAGTCATCTCTTGTTGTTGAGTTGAAGGAGAAGCAAGTGTTGGACCCTATCTTGATACAAATCACAGAGGACGTAGGTAGGTAGAAAGTGATAGTTTTTGAGATTGGTGGTGATGGTATCTTGAGGTACCAAGGTAGATTATGTGTTCCCGATGTTAATGGATTGCGAGGAATAATTTCAAACGAAGCTCATGAGTCGCATTATATGGTTCATCCTGGTTCGACAAAAATATATCATGATCTTAAGGAGATTTATTATTAGAGTAATATAAAGTGGGATGTGGCCAATTTTTTGGCTAAGTGTTCGGTGTATCAGCAAGTAAAGGTAGAACACTTGAGGTCCGGTGGGTTGACTCTAGAGATTGAACTGTCGGTATAGAAATAAGAAATAATTAATATGGATTTCGTTACTGGTCTTTTGTGATCTCGCCATCAGTTTGATTCTATTTGGGTCATCATGGATAGGATGACTAATTCTGCTCATTTCTTACCTATAAGAACTAATTTTTTTGCTGAGGATTAAGCAAAGTTGTATATCCAAGAGATTGTGAGGTTACATTGTGCTCCAGTTTCTATTATTTTCAATCATGGTACCCAATTCTCATCTCATTTTTGGCATTTCTTTTATAGAAGTTTGGGGATTAAGCTGAATCTTAGCACTACTTTCCATCCTCAGGCGGATGGACAAGCAAAAATAATGATATAGATGTTGGAAGATATGCCGAGGTCGTATGCGATTAATTTTGGTGGTAGTTGGGTTGACCATTTTTCTCTCATTGATTTTGAGTTCAATAATAGCTATCACTCGAGCATTAAGATGGCTCCGTTCGAAGCTTTGTATGGTAGAAGATGTAATTATTCTATTGGATGGTTTGAGGTTGGCGAGAATAGATTGTATGGTCCCGATTTGGTTCACCAAGCTATGGAGAAGGTGAACGTGATTCCGGATAGGCTTAAGACTGCCCAAATCGCTAAAATCCCTATGTGGATGTAAGGTGATAAGACTTGGAGTTTGATATGGATGATTTGTTATTCTTAAAGATGTCTCTCATGAAAGGAATGATGCAGTTTGGGAAAAAAGGGAAGCTCAGTCCCCGATATGTTATTCCATATCATATTTTGAGATGAGTGGCAGTGTGGCTTATGAGTTAGAATTACCTTCGAGTATTGGTTCTATTCATCCGGTCTTTCATGTATCAATGTTGAGAAAGTGTGTGGGTTATCCTTACTTGGTCGTTCCTTTGGAAAGTGTGGGTGTCTCAGATTTCTTGTCCTATGATAAAGTTCTAATTGAGATTTTTGATCGGCAAGTTCCCCGATTGAAGACTGAGGATTTGACTTCGGTAAAGGTTCTATGGAGGAACCAAAAGGTTGAAGAGGCCACTTAGGAAGCTGAAGAGGACATGAAGTTCAAGTACTCATTCTTGTTTCCTACTTCGGATGATCGTACGAGAGGTATATGAATTCCTTGATATCTTTATCTTCTATCTTTGTTAAAGGTAAGTATGGTTGTGTTTGGAATCAAAGTATGCTAATAAATGCCTTGACTCATCATTCGAGTACGAATGATAATGTAACACCCGAATCTTTGGTCTTTAAAAATTTCTAAAATTTTATCCTCATTGTCCTAACAATGACTTACTATATGAGTCGTAGGGAGTTTTGAAGAGTCAGTGAACCCAAATCGTATCTTGACCAATGTGCGTGACTAAGTCTTCTTCTCTTAATATGAATAGCTCACTACGAGTCATGAGGACTCATTACGGATCGTTGTGTGCAAATCGTAAGATGTCTAGTGTATAGCCAAATGGTTTCTGTGTTGATTATGGATGGACCCTATGAGTCGTAGGGTCCCATAACAAGACATGGTATATGAGTCAAAAGGTTAACAATGTGTGTATTCCTGGCAACACTGTCTTGACAACGACTCATGGAGACGAGTCATAATGAGTCATGACGAGTCTTTATGAGACCTGTAACGGAGACCTGTAACGACTGACGGTTTATTTTTCTAGCTTTTAATGGGGGTATTCTAGACATTTTTCTCTTATCACAATAATAACCCATGACCTATAAACATACTTGGGGCCTTATTTTCATCGATAGCACACTTCAAACATTCTTTCTTCTATCTCAACTCTTTCAAGCATCCATTGATGAGGGGTGATTTTTCCACTCATTTTCACTAAATATTTGTGCACGTTACCTTGTTTAGAATAAATGGATGAGATATATTGTTGATAAAATGCACTAATATCCACTCTTTGCAGGCATATAGTTGAGGAGATAAAAAAATATGGATTGGAGCTGAAAATGATAAAAAGGGAGCAAAGAAGAGTAAAGCTGAAGACCTGGACTACATCAACCTCAGTTACCGCGACCGCGGTCCACAATCCACAGTTAGGGTCAGTCAAGATGGTCAGCACAATGCGATCGCGGCACATAACCTCGATCACGTGGACGCGATCACGGATGTGTTATGCGCGATTGTAGTACAATATGAGTATGCCTAGGGGTAGATCTGTATTAGTACGTAGACGAATCCCAAACCATATATAAGTAAAAACCTTTTCTTTTTTGGGCATTTCTAACCTGAGAAGAAGAAACCCTAATTGGCAAGTGTGTAACTACTCTTGGAGGCTTATTTCTTAGTGATTTGTGAAGAATGAATGTTTGGGATAATCTTCATGGTTGGAGGCTTATTTCTTAGTGATTTATGAAGAATGAATGTTTGGATAATCCTCATGATATATTTCTCCTTACTTTTTTCATGAGTAGCTAAGTAATTTAGTCTTGGGATTATGTTGAACTAGTGTGTAATTATGTATGGATATTGTTGTGTTTGCATGGATTTTAGTTGTTGAGTATGGATTCCACCATTTCTTGAGCTTATGTGTTTGAATTTTATGGGTGAAAATCCCAAATCTCCAAATAGGTTTGATAGGTGAAAACCCCAAACTCTAGAAACCTTTTATCATCCTCAAAAGAGAATTAATGGTGAACATTAGGTAACCTATAACATCTTTGAAAGAGGGTTATAGGGGGACAAGGCAATGGTGGACAATTGATCCTATGGTTTACTACCTTTTGCAATCTTATAAATAAGTGTATTGGGAGTGTAAATCATATCAAGAGCATCATCCCAGAAATAGAGATGCTTAATTGAGGTTTTGGGTGATTATGAAAAATTGCACACTTGTTAGGTGCTTGAAAGAACCAACGGGTGAAATCGTTGTGATTTTGTTACAAGATTGACACCAATGATCTTTGACCTAGCCTATCTTTTAGTTAACAACTAAATTTCATGATGAACCAACATCAACCCACATGCATTACCTTTAGGTAAACATAATCCCAAGATCTCCTCAAATCTTGAATTCAAAGTAAAAGTTTCATTTATCAAGTGCTTGTTAAAGTTTGTTGTGGAGATTTTCCAAACAAATCCTCCAATTTTATTTTGCATGTCATTTTTGTTATCATTCCAGGTAATCTTATAGTAATTTGAGCATCGATAGAGTTTGAAGTCTATAATTCACTCCTTGAGATTCGACCCCAATTCAAATTGGGTTACTTGACAACGACCGCCTCACCCTTAAATTATGAGAGTAAGTTGAGCGTTATCATCCATACTTAAGATTTTCCAGAAATGGGTCAAGTGTAAATCCAGGGTTGAATTCTCTCTTTAATCTTAGGTATTTTTGGCATGTTACTCTTCCCCAACTATTACTTTTTAAAAAGCATGTGTTTAAATAGTTATCTATATGTTTTTAGTGGCGGTTTTGAAACATGGGTTAAGAATTTTAAATGATTGATGTCTATGTGATGTTTCATGTTTACATATGCATTGTTAATGCTTAAAAGGTGGTTTTGAAATTAATTTGATGCATGGGTATTCTGAATAAACTAGGGGATTGTGATTTCCCCCAATTTATGAATTTTGATAGTTAAATTGGTAATAACCTTAACCCTTATTGAGAAATTGGTTTTGAATACAAAAAAGTATGCACATTGAACTACTCTTGAACTATTGCATAATGTGAGAATTTAATGAAGCATAACGATTTTGAATTGAACCTTATAAGGTGTTGTAATTTCCCAAGCTAATATATAATTGAACCAAGGGGGTATGAATTTCCCAAGTGATGATAATTGGTTTGGCATGTTGATGTTACCTTGCAAGTGTAGTTGGTATGACAATACTACCAGTGTATGCCTAAATGTATAATTATGATCTAATGAATGAAAATGTGTGATAAATGATTTAATTGGGCTTTAATGAGGGTTGTGTAGCTGAGTTGTGAAAGTGAGGGTCCCCGAAGGACCAAGACTAGAAACCACGGTGGCCGACACGGGCGTCTAAATGACCGGGTGGTTCAAGTCCCTCTTATTATATGATTGGGAGGTTCGAGTCCCTCATATTATACTATATGATTGGGTGCTTAAGTCACCTTGGTATGCTGGGTGGTTCGACTCCCCCATGGAGCATATGTATATCCTCTAGTTCGTGCGACTACACGCACTTGGGCCTTTCCAATTAGGGAAGAGTTAGACCTAAATAGCCCGTGGGTGTCTTCTTATGCTATGACGGTTGAGCTACACAATCCAGGCTAAAGTTTTAAAGTGCATGCTAAGCCTTGTTCCATTCCCTGCATATTATTTATGTATTTATATGATGATGTTCACATGATTTTGAATTGAATTTGACTTGACTTTATTTTATCCCCTATTCCTGAGTTACATGCTAGTGCTCAACCCACTAACCATCTTCGAATGCTTTATCCCCATATGATGCAAGCACCGGAGATACTTTTACTTTTCTTGTGCAGAGTTAGGTGGATTGGGTCGGATTTGTTGGTTCGTGGTGGTGAAGTGGTGAGCTTTTATTCTCTGAAAGACTTAGACATTTCATCAACTTCCATTTTTAGACTAAAATTGAGAGTTTACATTATCATTAACATTGTCATTGTCTTTTTCAAAGTTGGGGACAGGTCCTGACGAAGACTGATTTTTTATTATTATTGCATAGAGGCTTTGTTGGATTACTATGGACTTGGGTGGTTATGTTGGTTGGTCATTTTGGTTGTTTACCGATTATCGGATTATAGACATGACTTAAACTCTTTGAGCTTATCTTTTGCTATCATGTTATATATTCAAAATTCATCCGATGTTGGGGATATTGTATTCTGTTTGGTTAGGTGCAAGGGATGGTCTCCAGTCCCCGTTAGACTTGAGATACCCGTCACGACCAGCCCCTAGTTCGAGTCGTGACAATACATCAAATATTGTGCCATGATTATTATCTATTGCTATTATTACTAAAAAAAAATATTTCATCAATTACAAGCTTAATTGTCTGATATAATTAGAGCATACATTTTTAAATGTTAAAAGTGTGTTTACACTTAATAATTATACGCTCTCAAATTTGAGTACGGTTTTCCATTTCGAGAATGCTCTTGGTTTTAAATGGGTATAATAATTCAGCTTTTGGAAATAAACATTAGAACAAATTTACTACTTCCTTCGTTCCATTTGATTGTTCACTCTAATATATATATATATATATACTTGAATAGTGTACGTGCGTTGCACGTGTATTCAATGTTTATTAAAAATAAATGTATCCAAAAAACATATTACTATATTTGTTGTGTGTATGTTATTTTATTAAGTACAAAAATTTTTAAAAACACAACGTAAAATTTTCAATATAAAAAGTGTAGCTGATGAAAGAGAAATTAAGTCATTATAATTATTTTCTTAAATGTAAAAGAGCTATGTATTTACGGCATTTCAATTCATGTAAACATCAATAAGAATAAGCGTGTATAAAAAATATGTACGTTGTGTGTATGTTATGTTATTAAGTATAATTTTTTTTTGAAAAAAGAACATACAATTTTAAAGATAATAAAGTGTAGTTGATTAAAGAGAACAAGCATTGCATGTGTATGAAGCGTTAATTAATAATAAGCATATATAAAAAAAAATTATATTTGTTGTGAGTATGCTCTTTTATTAAGAAAAAAGAATTTTAAAAATAAATCTATAATTTGAAAGATAATAAAGTAGAGTTATTAAAGATAAATTAATTCATTATACTTATTTATTAAATATAAAAGGACCATGGTTTAAAGATATTTTAATTTATGCTATTTAGTTTTTTTGTATAAGTTTAAGTGACTTAAATTAATTTGTAATTAGTATTTATTATTATACTTATTTCCTCAACTTTTTAAATAACAATTACCACTATATGTTATATTTTGTTTGATTTTTCAATTTGATTAATAAATATATGATTATATATATATATATTATAAATTCATAAATTATAAAAAATTAAATATTTGTATTTTTGAAATGAAAAAATTAAAAAAAATAATATTTGTATTGTTGAAAACAAAAAGTTAGAAAAAGGATTAATTGGAAAAAGGCTAAAAGTACACAGCCCACCAAGAATTAAAAATACATCAAAATAGAAGAAATAAAAAAGACAAAATAAGAACAAAAAGCAAAAATTAGGAAAGTAAAATATAAAGATGAATCTAGAAGAAAGCAGATCATCTTCTCTATGTTAATTCAATCCTCTTCCTCTACTAAATTGGTGTTGAAGCTCGATTATTTTTATACTAAGTCTAGATTCCTATTGATGTGAAGAAAAGGAAGATCATTTAGCTGATTGGAATTCATACGCAGCGGCGAAATCGTCGAAAGAGAGTTCCACTTCTTTTATCGGTAGCTTCAATCTCGAATCCGCTGTTCATTCTGCTAACGACACCATTTTCGGCACTTTTAATGTGTAAGTTGCTATCTCATAGCTCAGTAATTTTTGTTTTGGAGGAAAATAATAGGCAATATTAGTCCAATTTTGACTCATAATTTGTTTTGTAGCTGAAATGTTTTGTATTACTGTTAATTCTCATTGATTCTATTGAAACTATTCTGAAATGGACATGGTCGACTTCTAGGATACTTATGGCATTTAATACCATAGCTATGCAATTGAAGCTCAGTTGGCCTAGTTGGTTGTTTCCGATCAAGTAGGCGGGTTTGAAATGTATCCTATTTTGCTGGAATATGAGATTTCGTTGAATGTACTCTTACGATTTGAAATTTAGTAATTTTTTTTTAAAATCTACAAATTTATGTCTACTCGAACCATACATATATATAATTTTTTGATACGTGTATTTATACAAAAGTTTGATCCTTTGTCGCTAAGGAGAAATGATTGCAATGGTAGTCTACATGCATACACTGGCCTTTAAATTTTGGATCCACTTTTGTTGTCTTGAAAAGTTAAAAATGACTTGCCAATGAATTAAATAGTATTTTTTTACTTTCATATTTGTAGCATAGCAGTGAATGGTCTGATGTTCATGGTTGCAGTGGGGTTCAATGCTGCTTCTAGGATGTTAAATTTGAATTTCAACTTCATGAAAGGCAGAAACTATGCCGTAATTCTCTGCATAGGTATGAACCTTTCAGTTGAATTCCTTTTAATGCGAAATGCTGGTATATGTAAATACTGAAAGTTGCTTTAAAACGTGTAAGTTTGGATAGAACATAGGTGTCATCGATACTTTACACATGCATACATAGTCTATTTCTTTGACTCTAGAGCATTTTTTTGGATTCTTTACTGAATTTGAAAGATGATGATTTTATTTTCTACAATTTTTTTGTTACACCGACCTCCATCTCGTACATCCTTCCTAACCAATATATTTTTGCTTAAAAGTTGATAAGTATGAAGATGTAGTACATTAACTATGAAAAAGTTGGACCTCACTTGGTCTTTTGATGAGATTATGATTGACAAGGTATCAAATGCATCTCTAATTTTGCTGCTTTCAAAAGATGTCTTACAAGTTGTCTGATTACTTTTCTATGCAGGACTATAACATTAAACTAATAAACTCTGTGATCAATCATACGAAAGGTGAAACTTGCGACGGTGTCGTTGTCTCAGGTATTATTGTTTTTTTATTATTACTTCATGACTTGTTCTCATGAAGTACCCCATGATTTGTATGATTGTTTTTGTCCTCTCTTGCAGTTTAGATGTTCTATCTACATGATTATAGTAACAAAAATACTAATATTAATACTAATAAACATGTGCAAAGCTGTGGAGGAGAACCAATAATCTGTTCTCTCCTGAAATCATGAGGAAAAAACTAAAATCAAGTGACTACAGGCTTGTTTGAATTCAATTCTCAGTAACACTCTAATTCTAAATTAGTTCAAGATCTTTCAAAGTGAAAGTGCATTCCTATCAACACTGCGTATCTTCTGAACCTTCAAAATGAATAATTGACGAAAGTGAGTTATGGTATATTTGAAAGTCTATAAAAAATTCATATCATGTCTTTTCATGTATTGTAACTGACCTAATATCTCTTTATAGACAATGTTTTTGGTGTATGTCCCTTTTCTTCATTTAGGTTGTTCCGTCATGACCAAAACTTTTGTTGTTGTTATTGATATTCCCCTTGAAAGTGCAATATATAACTGACCATGTGAAAAAATGTGTTGGCGCAAGTACAATCCAACAGTTGGTATTGTTTGTTCTTGTGCTTTGTTTATCATCATTGAAAAGCACAATTGCATTGGAAATTGTTTTCTGATGAATTTGAATAGGTAACTTTCATTTTTGGGAGGTGATAGTTGAATTCGTGGAATAAAGACATACTTGAAAGCATTTTGGCCCATCATTATTTCTGCATATATGACATTATTGTCAAACCTCTGCATATTATTCTCGTTCCATTGCACAAGCCATTGGAAGCATCTAAATTTCTCAGTAACATGATAGGCACATTTTTTTTCAACACCAATCTGCATATAAGTGAAAGATATTTTAATAAGAAATTTCACTTAAGAAAGATATTTAATTGTGATTGAAGGTTTACGATCAGAAGTTTGAAACCAAATATATTTCAGGGTAAAGATTTATCAATTGACTTCACTATAAAATTCTTCCAATTAATTCAAATTAGATTATATTCCAGTATAACCAATGTCTTATGATCTTTATATTTTAAGGCTTTATCATTTGTACACAGACATTTAGATCAATTTGTATTACCTTATATGTTATAACACTTTTTGCTCATTATGACTATTTTGGCAATATTATTTCTATGAGCAGAATTGATCGTGCTGTAAAGTGGATACTGAGAGTCTGATCCATGCTTGGCAAAACAATTCGATAGCCAGGTAAAGCATGTGATTTTATTTTTCTCAATAATCTTTCAGTAGCTTGATTCCAATATTGCTCGAGCATTGAAATATATCTAATTTTTGTTATTAGACAAAATATTAATTCTAAAATACAATTGTATATTAATAAATATAGAAGAAGATACCTGTGTGGAGGCAGATCGTTTGGTGTTAGAGTATTTAAGTAATCTTCCTGATAGTAGTTGTTGGTATCATCCTCTACAGAGTCGAAACTAAAAAACGTTCTGCTTTCACCAGGAAATCTAGAAATTACCATTTCATTTAGCTGATCAACATATTCATTTCTGCTAGCAAGGATAGCACATTCAGTCGTGTATTTTGCAGAATCAGCATTTTTATCCAGCTCTGGAAATATTTGCTCTATTAAAGTATCTGTTCCAGTATCGTCACTCTTAGTTTCAATAACCAATTATTTTGGAAGTAGTACCAAATCATCTCTTATTGTAGGCTCTTCCCCGTTACCCATACGTAGTAAGAATTAGAATTCAGTGAATGATGAATCTGTTTTTGCCCTTATATTTCTTGTTAACTTAATCTTTTTCATCTGATGCCACAAGTACGACTTTACCAAACTTGCATTTACCGTTTCATTCCTTGTATATTTTGGAATTACTGGTAGTACCTGACGAAAATCACCTCCGAAAACCATTACTTTCCCACCAAAGGGTGCGTCAATGTCCAGTATATCTCTGAAGCTCCTATTAACTATTTCAATTGTCCAATGGCTAGCCATAGGCGCTTCGTCCCAGATAATCAGCTTGACTTTTTTATCAATTTAGCTCCACCACTCTGCTTTGATATGCGTGTGAATATTGTATCAGTTTTCTGAAGCGGTATCTCAAATCTAGAATGAGTCGTACAACCTTTTGATAAAAGAGCCGATGCTACACCACTTGTTGTCTCACTAATTCTATCATGCCCCTAGATCTGATATTTCCAAGTAATGCACGATATAGGAATGTTTTTTCAGTCCCTCTAAATCTATCAACAAAGAATAATCCCGACTGGCCAGATTCTAACGTTTGCAATATAATCTTGAATGCTTCCTCTTGTTCAGGATTTAGCTTTGTTTGTGCATTCAAATCTTCTGAAGGCACTATTATAGACTCCTCTTCCATTATTTCTCTACATTCTGATATAATTCCATCATCCATAGTTTGTTCAAGTCTAGGTATGTCATAATTTTCAACTCTCTTACCCATGCTCTCTAAGAAATAGTTTATGCTTTTCAATGTGTATTGAAGTTGAGCAGTAGAAGAATTTTTGTGTATTCTCGTAAAATCTTCTTACATGTCATCATAATATGTATCTCATAGCTTTCTAACATCCTTCGGATTATAATGAACCAATATTGGTGCAAATAAATTTCGAAGAGAAGATGACATTTTGAAGATGACAGCTTCGTGTAAGCATTCAGAAATATTATTATCTAACTGGAGAAAACCTCTTTCTTTTGTAGCTTCTTTGAACGTGTCACACAGCCTTCCATTAACAGTTAGCAAGTATTGAAATAAAGTCGGTCCTCGTACATGATTCAATAATAATATCAAATAATACCTTTCATCTTCTGTTGGATTAGTTGTGAATTAAAGAAGAAAGAGTAAATAAATGATATCTGAACATTTACAAATATTAAGAGTGGTCGTGTTGAATTTCTTACCAACAACAATTCAACCAATTACTGATCTTGTTTTTCTTTGCGTCCAAATCTTACCCTGAGCGTCCCAAACATAGTACTCTGGAAATTTCTTGTATATATATTTATGCGTTTGTTGTCTATTGAACATTTATGAAAATACTCGGTGAGCATGGTTTTTGAGGCATATTCCCAGGCAACAACATTTTTCAAATTTTGGTTGCTTTCATAGCACACTACAATGTGAACAGACAATATTGAAAAGATTAACAGATAAATTCCTCTCTATCTTAAAACTAATAGAAGGAAAAAATGCATTTTTTTTGGGGGGGGGGGGGGGGGGGTTTGTGGTCTGCTTTTGTGTTGCCTTTATTGGTATTGTGGTATTGTTGTTATACTATGCTTTTTGATATTTGGTGCTGGTACTCTGTTATATTTTTGGTGTTCAGGTGCTACTATTGATCTTATAAAACTTTTGGGGAAACATAAACGGTTGTATTTTTTAAGATGGAAAGAGAAATTTATCTAGCTTCAACGAAAAATCATGTGACGTTACTGTCTCAGTTAAAAAAACTCCCCGTTATTAGGATTGGAACTAAGTATGCACCATTTTTCAAAGAATATATGAAATACTAATGCTCCAATCGAGAGAAATAGGATTATTTTAATGACAAGTCCAAAGATATTAGACTATTTAGGGCTTTGTCTCAAACAAAAGACTTGCTGCATTCTATTTTTATTTTACAGCCATGTTATCTATTTTACTTTTTTTTTTTTTAGAGCAAGTAATTTTCAATTAAGTTTCAATAAGCTTCTCTTCCGAGGTTTTAATAAGTTCATAAAAATAAAAAATTCTCAAGCTCAATTCGATCATTTCTATTTTAAGGGACCACCTTCTAATTGACCTGTTACAAGTGGGGTTTAGATATCCAGTGTAGTAATCTCATTCTACACAAACTTACACCTTAATTTATATTGAATCGGCAAATACAAGCTAAGAGCACCTCAAATCTCAACGAAGATGACACAAAGTAATTTGTTTAAATCTCAGGGACCAGAATTAATCAACTACACCCATAATCTGAATTTTATGACTATTTTATTAGAAGGTTGATGATGTAGAATTCAGATAGCTTAAGGAAGCCTAATTGTTTACCTGTTTGTTTATTCGGAAGATGTAGTTGAAGGTTAATTACTGGAGGCTGCATTTCACTAAGATCAAATTCATAAATTCTCCATAGTGCTTCTAGTGCAGCAACCCAACGTGCATCCTGAAAACTCTTAATTTCATCAACAGTTTTTTGTCCATCATCTGATTCTATATAAAAAATGCACCCATCATGTCCTTTATATATATACTTGTAAAGATACTTTATTTCTTTTACCCCTTCACATGACTCAACATTGATATGACAATTATATCTACTCAGTAAATAAGAATTATATGGAACAACCCATTGATTATTCATTATCATGCCTCAAACTTTTTCTTTTTGCCATTATTTCGCCTCTTGTAAATAGGATAGCTATCCTTTCCTTTTATTGATTTATTACTAAATAGTCGAGGATAATGACTCTTGCACTGACCATCCCTCATGCATGAATTTGTTGGATATTTTTTCCCACACGGGCCATGCATCATATGTTTAATAACCAAGTCATGCAAAACTGGATATTCTTCTTTATCGGGAAGTTCAGTGGAAATAAACTTGTCATAATCATCTGGTGATGTTAACTTGTATCCTTGTTCTAGAATTAACAAAAGGTAAATATATGGTAAGCCTCTTTTCTGGAATTCAATTACATAAATATATGTTGCAACAGGTCCAAATATTTTTTTCTTGAAGATTTAATATTTTAAATTTTGTAACTTTGATCTGAAAACCCTAGTTGCCAAGTCAGGTCTATCTTGAGCAAGTTGACCTTCTATCAAATTTTCTTGGATCTCTGGCCAATCGGGATTACATGTCATTACGATAAACAAATTTGATTTTCCAAAATGTTGAACCAAAGTCATTGCATCCATATATCTACGACACATGTCTCTAGGACCTCCGACAAATGATTCAGGAAGTATTATTCTTTGACCAACTTTTGAGCCTCTGCTTTCTCCAGCCATAATACTATCAAATATGCCTTGCAATATTTCTCTTCTAAAATTTGATTGCTCAAACCTAAAATATTCAAGTCGAGTAGTTTTTTGCTTGATGTACATGTCAACAACAAATTGTTGAAACAATCGTCTATATAATAGTATTATCATTTTTTCTCTGCTACGTATTTGCAACTTATAACAATAGTACTCTCTACAAGAGACATAATTTTTAGCTGCACGTCGTACACCTACAAAATATTTTTAAATATATTAATATGAGAGTTGTAAGTACACAATGCTAAGGGATTTTGTTTCAAAAAATTACCTTGCTCCCCGTTTTCAAACACCTCATCAACGGACACAAATGTAGGATTGTTCTTGTTGAGGCCTGCAACTTCAGTTCTGCGCTTACCTTTACTTGTTTTATGTTGTTTTCATATTTCTTGGTACCACCCTAGTTTACCACTTGAAAAAAGCAATGGATACTGGAGTGAGTCATAACATCCGTAATAATGTTTAACTCTATGAATATTACCTGAATGTTCATGAACAATAATCTCTCGATCAAATAGTACATTGGGGTTGTTGCCGTCTATCCAAATTGCAACAACTTGATCTACTGATGGTTTGTTATAGACACGTTGATCTAGTTTAGCAGTGGAAGCAATTCATATTTCTAAATCCTTAAAGTTTGAATGATCCTTTAGCTAGCGAAATAATTGTGCATAAGGATTGCCATCCATTATTTATTTAATTATTGCGACAACTTTCTTAGATAAATTGACTTCTTTGACTTTTGAAATCCTATTGTGTGACTTATTTTCTGTGTCAAAAAAGTACATTTGAAAATAGCATGAATTATTATCATGGGAAAGTAATGAGGGGAGATCATGATATATTTTACCCTTTGCCTTTTCGAGAAGATACCAGATCATTGTCAAGTTTAACACCAAAAGACGTAAATCTAAATATGCTATTATATGCTCTAATGTGTCTGTTAAATTCTTCTGCTACTTTAGATTTAGAGAAGAACAAATCGTATAATTGAGTTGGAACTGCAGTATTTGCAAGTTTTATTGATCTACTGTTGCAACAAAATATTGGAGTCTCATGTTGAAATCTCATAGCATGACAATCAGTGTATTTAGGAACATTTTTCAACTTTTGAATAGATGATATTGATGGTATGTAGTCAATTTCACCTAAATTTGTTGTGTAAAATGTCAGAAATGTTAATAAATAATAAAGCTAGCACAAATAAAATGTAAGTAACTTTAATTATTAAAATAGTATTGCATTACCTTCAATTTCACATCTTTGTGATAGAGCCTTTAGGAACCAATATATTTTGTATTTTTTTGTTGGTCTTGTTTCTTCAATATCGACATCTTGTATGGACTCAATTCTTTTATTACCTTTAAAAAGAAGTAAACACTACATTCAGTTTGATTCAAACTTGGAGGCATCTAATAAATATGTTATCATTTTGCATTTTAAAAATTGGGTTGCTAGACTAAAGAATTTAATTTCAACTGGTGAAGTTCATAGTAAATGTACTCATGGTGATATCACTGACATAAGTTATCAACCGTAATACTTGGTCATTGGATTATATCTAGCTCACTTCATCTAAACGTTACCAATAATCTGTCAGCACTCTCTCTTAATTGATATTATTTCAACTTTAGAGATCTTATTCATGTTAGATTGAAGTCACTAAACAATCTATACTTGTACTTACATAGTTCTTTTGAATGATGCAGTAATGCAAGTAATGCCCGGGATAATTTGAGGTTTCTTGGTATTACTGATCTTGAGCTTTTGAAGAAAGTAGTTGATCTGGATATTTGCATTCAAATCGATAAAGATAATGGCCTTATTACCATAACATGAGCTTCATAGCCCATTCGAGAGAAGACTGATCCTACAAAAAAACTTTCTAGGGGAACCCGTATCACTGTATATCTTAAGTTTGGTTAATCAATTTGTTTTAAAGAAAATTTTCTTATCCTAGTTATTTTAGTTCTTGGGGAGGACCTAACTGTTCTTTGTCCATATTTGATGAATGCGCAGAGGTATGGCAAAAGATTGGCACATTTGGAAAGAACAGAAAACCTTATAAAGAATTACTCACAATTTGTTTTATTCCCTATTTACACATGGAAAGAGAAGGGATATACAAAAGGGGTATGTCCATATCCTTGTGGCTTTTCGTGTACACACGAGGCATAACTTTTTTGAATAAATCAAGACTTGTTTTTATCTATAATCATGAATCAAGCTTGGATTTGTAAATTTTATCTTTCTACCTTGAGCAAGCTGGATATGAGTCCTTATTGCTTTGTGGTTCCATGGTATTGGCTTTTCATAGGTTGAAGTTGATGATGGATTACCTTGTGGTTCCTTTTGGGCATAACTTAAGTGTGTATCATAGGTTTGCAGAATTCTATTTTCGTAGTTGAATCTTTATTGTCACTCTGTTTGTGGGTTTGCAGATAAATGATACATCAATTGATATTCTTTAACAGTATTTCTTGTCATATGATGATTTGATTAGACCATTTAGATGACCCACTATGTTAACCTGGATTTCTTGCTTAACCCTTTTATGCCTTGTACTATTTGACGTTATGTGGTCGTTGACGTAGTATTGTTTTGGATTTGACGTAGTATAGTTTTAGACAACATCTTTGACTAAAAGCATCAGCACATTGCAGAAAGTAATTTTCTCCTCCTACTTTCCTGATTCAACGTACTTTTTCTAATTATATTTGTTCTATTTCTGATGTTTGAAAACTGATTGATGCTAACTGTTAAATTTTATTCTACCACCGGTGTACTGATCAGTGACTGGTTCTTTGGTTCATGGGATAAGATGAAGTATTTCATGATTAAATTAATACTTTATTTGTTTGAAAGTACAACTAATTTCAGGATAAATTTATACCTCAAGCTTAGTATTATTTTTTTACACCTATGAGACGGGATAAATTAGTCTCGCGATTATAAGCATAGGACTATAATCTTGAGATAACTTGATTCTTCGAACCAAACGACTCCTACATTCTTGCAGCTGACCTGTATTTTTAAATACACTTAACAGTAACTTCAGTTATGGGTAAGAGGAAGGAAAAATCAAAGCCATCTCATAGAAGAGGATGGACAAACTTGATACTATTTTCAACTGCGCTTCCAAAGATATAAGTGAGTTTCAATAATTTTCATACTTACAACAGTTTCACTCTCTATGTTCAATTCCTATTCTAGCTTATTGTGTTTTCTTAACTGTCAAAGAGATTACGCTACTTGTATGGTTAGAACGTATATTACACATTTTTTGTAGATCTTAGCTGCTAGGAAGAACAAAATCTCTACACTGAAAGGATTCTCTTATTTACCTTTTTTAGGTTAGCAATGAACATATAGTTAATTTCTAATTATTGGTAAATGTGTTTTTATTTTGTAAAGGAGTGAATTTATTATTGTTCGTAGAGAGTTAAGTCTAAAGATTTAAATTTAAAGTGGGTATCTGAATCTTCTTGTTCATCGGATTGTTGATTGCAGTATTTAAATTTGTTGTAATTGCAGCAATATATTTCTTATGCATTCGAATAGCTTTATTAATTTTTTCTTGATCTATATAGAAAAATATATAATTATTTATTAAAGTGATAAAAAATAAATTAAAGTATTTTGTATCAATTAACTTTAAAAGCTACCTTGTGCCATGTGCTTAACGAATAATAACCTGCAATATAAAATAAGCTATTAAAAACATATTATAAGTAATTCAAAATAACTATTGTATAGCTAGATCAAGTTAGAAAAAAATGTAATAATCAATATTGTTTGTTATGCCAACAAAATTTGCTTAATGTTTAGAATAGAAAAAAACACAAAGAAGGAATAACTACCGACGCCTAAACCTATTCCTAGAGAACAAAACACGACTAGTTCTTTTCTACTTTGATTTTTTTATAAAACATTGTATCATCAGTGTTTTCATTTTTTCTGGTCCCGTTGATTGACTTTTCTGAGTTGACGTCTTCATCTACTATGTCAATTGTAACAATCTTTTTAACTTCTTGAACTTCTTCTGCAACGAAGCACCTGCCCACTCGATCTCCTTCACTTTTTGCATCAGTTTTGATAAGAAATGTGCAGACTTTCTTAATACTTAGCATCAGGTTACAATAAAATGAGGATTCCTCATTCTGTATCAATGAAAAGAATGTATTAGTTAGATGGAAATAATTCGGTGAATTTAAAATAAAGCAAATTATTTTAGTGAATGATAAGTGTTAAAAGAATAATGTAATATGACTTTTTCTAATATTGATTGCTTATATGTTGTAACATCGCAATCAATCAAGCATTTTACAGCCTCAAACATTGTAACAGAACAACGTTCATCCCCAGCAAATACATCAAATTTTTGAAGAAATCTGTGAGCTCAGTGAAAAAAAAACATTTAGCTCATTTTTTAAATTTTCAAATGACTGGAAGTAATTTGATGGTTGTTATGTGTGTTACCTATCCATATAAGTAATTTTTTCGGTGGGGAAGCCAGGACATTTTGTAATGTTATCATACATTTTCACCTTTTTATAGCAATTGGTGCAAGAATCATGGTAGGGTTCATCACTATTCACTATAGATGCGATAGTTGAAGTAAATTTTCCATACTTAACCTACAGAAAAGAAAAAAAAAGTTAGGCATCATACTAATGTAAAAATAAAACACTAAATTATTGTAGGTGAAAATAGTACCTCTTTATCATAAGATAAACAATCTGCGATTTCACCAATTGTCATTTTTTTCGCCACTTTTTACTTGGCAGTAAAGTAATATTATTATGAGTTTTCTTCTGGAAAATAGGCCTGCATGTTTGTTACTTAGTGTATTATAATAAAAATAGTCTACTATAATTTATTTGCATGAATAGGAAGACACATATTACCATTCTTGGAGAGAGGTTGCTTTTTCAAATGTGGGGTCTACCCACATATTACTGATACAGGTAGAAGATAGCCCGAAATTTCCTGTAACATAAAATGTTAGGTGCAAACAAATAACACAATATTTATTGTAAATGATGTAGTTGCTAAGATGGTACCTTGATATAATGTAGTCCTTAAATCACAAATGCCACGATAGAATTTTCTAAAGATAACTTTTCTAGCAACGCGTCATCTATTTCTGACAATTCACTCCATAATGTGATAGTTTTTCTATCACATCTTTATTTTTCAATTAAAGAAAATAAGATTAAATTATTAAATTAATAGAAAAATTTATGTATTAAACAAACACTTTTGCTTCATAAAAATTAAGGTTAACTTACTCTTCATTCATAAGTACTATTTCTCTTCAGGTTGTGTCTTTTATGAAGAGCTTAGAACTCACGAAGATGTCAAATATATCTGAAAAAAAATATTAAGCATGTATGATTAGATAAATAATGGTAAGTAATTGAATTTATGACAATATTAATTAGCTGATGAAAGTTAAAGGAATTACCTACTATTGTTTCTTTGGTATGCAATCTTTCATCTTCGAATAAAATAAAATTCTTAGAAAAAGATAATATAGAAAAAGGGTCGTGACATTCTTGAACTATAGTGGATGGTATGAATACAAGTTCAATGTCCTTATTAACAGATTGAAAATTAGGATTGACCCTATTAATGCGACTGTTTATGATATAACAAATTTTGGATTGTTGTAAAGGATGACCAAACGTTTCAATATGTTCATTGAAAAGTATACCATTAATTTTGGTTCCCTGAAAAAAAGAATATAATTTAATAAACGAATATTATAGTCTTTGCATTAAAAAGAATTGTTTTATAATGCGAGGTATGAAAGAATAATATTACCTCTTCATCAACTAATATAATCATTTTTCGAGAACTGCCTCCATTCTTAAACGGCTTCGTTGCCCCGCTTCCGATAACCAAGACTTTGATCATCTAGATACAATCTCTTGTCTTCAAAGTGTTGATACCCACAACTTCCGTGATAGGATCCATAGTAACAATCTTTAAGAAAATAGAAGTTAGAACAATAATAATGTATAATTTCATAATAGAGTTAAATTTGTTAAATGAGAAGAACTATACTTGATTATGTGAATCTTGTTGGTATGTGGGTTGATAAAGAACGTTAGTTATGAGTAATAGAAATTATAATATATTCTACTAAAAGGATACAAGAACAGGTAATGCAAACTTAGCAACAGAAATTAGTAGAAAAGTGGAATAAATTGATTAACAATACTCCGATAAGCAGTAGGTAAAGCAAAGTGGAATAAATTGATTAACAATACTCCTGGTAGTATCGATTTATGAATAGTAGAAAATAAAATATAATGAACTAACCGGACACAAACTAAGCAATTTATGTTGGCATAAAAAGTAATATTGTATTTAAATTAGCAAAAGAAAGGAATGATATAACGACAAAAATCTGAAAATAAAATTATTGAAACTGTGCTGAGATGAAAAACAATGAAAGATGCAACTGTTTATAACGATGAACAATGAAAAAATCTCAAGGGTTTATATAGAAGGCCAGAAGGTACAAAATGTATTTCTTGGTGAAACCAAGTAGGCGTGTGTTTTTAAGTAGGAATTAAATAGGATTAAAAAAAGAGGAAAAAATTAAATTTGGAAAGAATTTAATTACAGGGAAATATAGTGTGTTTGTGGGTTGAAAGAAACCAAGTAGGAACCAAATAGGATTAATTAAAAAAAAGGCCGTATGTTTTACAAGGAGGAAAAAAATACGTATAAAAAAAAGGGGAAAAGCTAAATTTAGAAAAGGTTAATTATAGAGAAATTTAGGGTGTTTTTTGGGTGAAGGAAACCACGTACAAACCAAATAAATTCGGAAGAATTGAATTCTTGAAAAAATTTAATATATTTATTTTAAAGAATTAAATTTTAGGGAAAAGGGTAAAAGATAGTTTTGTCTAAAGCGGACTCTTTTAATAAAGGGTAAAAAGTTCAATTCACTTTTCTAAATGTCTTCACACATTCAATATATTATATATATATATATATATATATATATCGTCATTACCAAAGAAATCAGGACTTCGTCATAAATGCTCTTTTTTATTGGAGAAAAATATTTTTACTTATATCAAACACTGAGCAAATTGCCACCGTTTAATTTTACTCCACTTGAACATTTTTTATGCAACTTATTGTCATCTTTGTAACTCTAACATAGCCATATATTTTGGGGCAAAGTTAGTTCAGTGTCTTTTTTTGTTATTTTGGTGGAGGCCTCGGATGGGGAGAGTACAGACCTAGTGAAAACTGAACAATGTACCACACATAAATGTGGAACGCTTTACCAATGTTGAAGTAAATTACTAATTAATTTCAAGCTAAGCACAATATAAAGAGAAAATGAGGACAAATATGTCACTAAGTGGAGCAGTCTGATTTAGGTACACACATAAGATAGTATAATTTCTGTCTTTTGAGTGTTTTCGGCAATAATAAAATATATATTTTCCGAAGTCCCTTTCTTAAAAGTAGTCAAAAGTAGTCCACCATCCAAAAAGAATAATGAAGCACCATAGCAGTGCGCTGCCTTTTGGGTTATT
>NW_025891399.1:0-6762 GCF_002878395.1 Capsicum annuum
TTCATTAATAAATGAAGGTGAACAGTTGCGATTTTTTTCCTAACTCGTTCAAGTTCAATCCTCTATAAATAGGTCCCTCCTTACTCAATCGTTCGTTCTACTGCACACTATTTATTCTTTGCTCTTGTTAAACCTTCAACTACTTTCTCTTCAAGGACTTGATAGCTTTTTTCTGTCTCTGGTAAGTTTTTTTCTTGATTTTTGTGTAAATATTCGTTGTATATTACATTACATTCGAATTCATTTTTTCTTTACTTTTGTTTTTTATGTGTGTTTTGTCAACTTATGTGTTTTCTAGATATGGCTGATCCTGTGTGGGATGTCGCTATTTTACGAGATGCCATGCAGGAACTGCAGAAGGAGGTTCATGACCTGCATTGGGAGTTGGCCACTATCAGAGTAAGGATGCTGCGGAAGATCCACAGGCTGAGGAGGGCGCTGCTACTGCCGGTTGAAGATTGGCCGGCTGGCCATACAAATAATAATAATGACAATGATGATAATAATAATTAAGCTTTTTTTTTTCTTTTATCTATGTATTTTTTTTTTTGTTTTATTAAAATTTATGTTTGATGCACTTGACTTTTTATTTTTTATTTAATTTTCGTGCTGTCTATTTCTAGTTTTTAAGGAATGACATGTCTACAATTAATGAATAATTTTATTCCAGTATCAATTACAAGAACATATGAGTTATCTGTTGGGTTTTTGACAGGAGCTGTAATTTGTTGTTCGAAACAGATTAGTAATCTAGTGAAACAGATTATTTATCTATTGAAACAGATTACTAATCTGGTGCAACAGAATACCCATCTATTTGATTCATATTATGGGAACCTAGAACCATAAACATGAATCCAACAGGAGTCTACTGTTATAACAGAACATTTATCTGGTGCCGCAGATAATGGATCTGTTTAAACAGATTGCTCTTATGTTGCATTCATGTTCATGTGCTAGCTATTGTTGAAAAAACAGAACACTAACAGTTACCCAGATAACAAATTCAACTAAAAAGCATAATTTGACTTACCAAAGTCTCCTCTCAAGTAAATGTCAAAGTTGAAAGTGATTTACGAAACAAAATTTGACATAAGAATTTGGTCAAAGAGCAGCAGTTAGGGTAACAACAATAACAACAATGGTCAACAAGAATAATTTGAAGATGATAATGAAGTATAAGATGATGATAATGAATCAGAAGATGATGAATAAAGCAGCAGCTACAATGAACAACAAATATCGCGAAGAGAGAGAAAATAACAACAGATGAGGAGAGAGAAAAAGACCTCTTTTTTCCCTTCGTTTCCCGTTATATTAACTAACATTTGGATCAAAATATAAATTTAAAAACTTGTGGGCTATTTTAAAATTTTTCAAACTTTCTTAATCCATAATTAAGTAATTGTCACATCTACTCAATTATTAAGACTTATGTCACCTACACCTCATTTTAAATCTCTTTTGTCATTTGTGGCCCAAAGCCCCTAGTAACTTTATATTTATATAATTGTAATTTGTACGTAGGAATTAGCATCACTAATTAATTAACATAAAATAAGACTAAACTTTTCTTTTTAATTGCTAATATATTTAATTAACATAAAATAAGATCAAAATTTTCTTTTTAATTGTTGCCTAGACACAGCCACGTAAAGTAGGAAATTTTTTTAGTATTATTATTTAATTCAAATATTTATTATTCTTTAATTTTAATTTCTTATTACAATACTTAACTTTTGTCCTAAAAATTACCACGTGGCGTTTTAAAATCTTGCTACTTGGCTTCTTCTCGTTGTTTCGTCCTCTGCTTTATAATATATATATATATAGATATAAATTAGAATTTATTTAATACTTTTCAACTAATGGTTCCCAACTTTTATTATTATTATTATTATTATTATTATTATTATTATTATTATTATTATTATCTACTGCTACTACAACACAAGTCACGTACTACTACTATATTATTGTTATCTATTACTACTACAACACAGTCACGTACTACTACTATTTATTTATTTATTATTATTATTATTATTTGTTGCTTTTACTACTCTTACTGCTATAACTATTTATTCATTTATTATCATATTTTTATTTTTCATAATATTTGAATTAAATAAATTCAAATATATTTTAAAATATTGAAAGGAATAAATTTATGAATAGTAAGAGTTCATTTAGAGTTAGTATTCAATTCAAATTGTAGAAGAATCTGTAACTAAATTATAAAAGAATCTGTAACTAACAAGTCAAATTCAAAATTCAAAATTTAACACCAATTCAAATAACTAATTTTTAGCTAACTTTATCCAAAAAGTAATTTTAAAAATAAACTTTATCTCTAAAATTAAATTGTATTCTCGTAGTTTCAATCTAGAACTATAAAAAATATTTCAAACTAAATAATTTTGGTTGGAATGTATTTTTATCTATAAACTAATAACTTTATAATTATATAATTATAATTTGTACGTAGGAATTAGCATTACTAATTAATTAACATAAAATAAGACTAAACTTTTCTTTTTAATTACTCCTATATTTAATTAACATAATAACATCAAAACTTTCTTTTTTATTGCTTCCTATACACAGTCACGTAAAGTAGGGGAATTTCTTACTATTATTATTCAATTCAAATATTTATTATTCTTTAATTTTAATTTTTTATTACAACACTTAACTTTTGTCTTAAAAATTACCACGTGGCATTTTAAAATCTTGCCACTTGGCTTCTTCTCGTTGTTTCGTCCTCTGCTTTATAATGTATATATAGATATATTTAATATTTAAATAAATTATATTCAGATCTATTATATAACATTTAAATTTTTAAAAAGATAAATTTATAAAAGAGTAGAAGTCTATTTAGAACTCTTCAACCATGAATTTCTATTTTTAAGCTAAGAAAAAAAATAGTTTTATAAAGAATAATGTATTTTCAAATTCAAATATTTCTAATCCTTTAATTCAAAAATTTAGTACAATTATTATATTTTGTCCTGAAACTGCCAAGCAGCCTCTCAATAGCTTGTCATTTGACTAATTATTGTGTTTCGTCCTCTGCTTTATAATATATATAGATTTGCATTATAATATATATAGATTGCACAAGTGGTCTTCTCTGATGTATAATCATTAATCATCCATATATCGATCAACCAACTGCATTTCCAAAGGATATTATGTGAGTATTTATCATCTACTCTATGGAGCATACTTGGGAGTCAAATTCAACATACAAAAATGTAATAGTATTCAATTTCTGAGTTAGAATTAAGTTTTTGAATATATTAATGTGTGAAATTCACTTTTGCCGTTCCGGACGTGGGACCAATGTATCCTTTGAAGAGTTAAGCTTCTCTTGTCTGTAAACGAGTAATTTAATTTTTTACTATCAGCCATTTCTGATTATATATATCAATCAGTTCATATTAATTCTATTTAACTTACCAACGAGGAAGGCTGTGGTGAAGTGGTGAGTACGTATTCATTCTTAATAAGAGGTTTTGGGTTCGAGGTCCAATGGTATGGAGTCGCCTTTGTTAGATAGAGATTTAAAAGCTAGTCCATCACAACATGTTTTGCTATTTAGTTACAAAATTTGTCTGGAGTTTTTGATTTTATTTTGATAGTGTGTTGTATTGTAATATTTGAATAGAGATACGAATTTTAAAGAGGAAATATAGTCTTTTCGCACGTACAAAAAGTATCTTTAAAATTGTGACTAACATACAATGTCAATGAAATTTTTTCAAATTTCAACTATAGAAGAATATTGATCTTTATGGAATAAATTAAAAAAGAACATGGTATGACTTTTAAATTGAATCGACAAAATATAAATTTTCAAACACAAATGTGAGTAATACACACTAAGCATTCTGCTTTCACAGAAAGTAAATAAGTAGAAAATCATAATTGCAGTATCAAGGAAATCTTAAGGTAATTAAAATAAATAAATAAATTAACAGTTTCCTCCTTCATTTTTCTGCTTATCAGCATACTTTTGAAGATTTTCACCATGCAATTTGCCATATCTAAACTCATCAAATATTTCAACCCCCATATCTATGTAAAAATCATACGACTTCTTATTCCAAACCGCTACTATTCCCTCCACTGATACGAACCCATTGTTTGCAGCTATAGACGCAACTGTTCCAAACAACAATCTCCCCATTCCCAACTTACGATAACTCTCCCTGAAGTAAAGGCTCTCGAAATAGAACCCCGGTTTATCATAGAAGCATGAATAATTCGCATAAAAGAAAGCGTATCCCGCTATGAAAACATCACGCTTATCATTCCCATCATCGTATTTGGACTGAAACTCCTCAACTTGTCCTTCCACAACTGGGAATTTAAGGTTGAACGTTGTAAGGACGGGCTTGAACCCTTCGTCCTTGTTATTTTTGGGTTGGGTAAAAGGCGTTGGGGAGACTTCGAGTAGAAGTACGGACGGCCCGTAGAACAGCGGAAGAGGATTTTCTTTGAAAAGTAAGTCCCCTACGGAGGACTCAGTGGCTTTGTATAAATGAGTGAAATTATGGTATGCATGGATTTGGTAAAATAATTGGTATATATGGTGCAGATCAGATTTCGTAGCGAGGCGGACTCGTGTATGTATCTTTCCGGTGATCGTAAGGTTGTTATTTTCGGATGGTCCGTTGGTGGTTATTGTTTCAGATATAGCTGAAGCCATGGCAAACTTGAAGAAGGAAAAAGAATTGGGAAATGTTGCAGGAACTAGGAAGAATGTTTTGTAATGAGGTATTGTTTGAAAAGATTGTAGGATATAATGGTTTATTTATAGTTGAGATGTGGCCCTTTCTATAGAGTTGGTGAAAGAGGAGCTAGCCTCCACTTTGGATACAGTCCACTACTATTTTTTGCCTCAATATTCTGATTTTTCTGCGAGGAAAAATCTCCTGCGGAAAAAAAAAAATATCCAATTACCTCCTAACTGTATTTATAAAGACTATAACACACCTCAACTTAAAGAAGATTCTATTATCCCTGAATTAATTAAAAGTATAATTTTGACACCTTTAGTGTCGATGTGGCACATACGTGGCAAACACGTGTCCCTACGTGGACACTTCAGTGTGTTGTACCATGTATATGCCACGTAGACACTAAGAATGTCAAAATTACACTTTTAATTAGTTCAGAGGTAATACAATCCCTTTAAATTGAGATATGTCATAACCTTTTTGGATATAGTTCTGGAGCTAATTGGATATTTTCTCTAAAAAAAATAAATGAAAGTTTGAACAGGCAAGAGTTGAGTCTATAGCCATATCAGATTTGCCACCGCAAGCAGTACTAATTAATTTAGTGCTGTAATTTTTCTTCATTCGAACAAGTTGACTTAGCTGTATAAATACTATGTGAGCATATTTTTCATTTAAACTAGCTGAGACTAACATTATTAATTTAGAGTCCGATTGCGATTGTTATTATAAAACTGTTTATTTAAGAAGTACTTTTATAAAATAGTTTTTCAGAAAAGTGCTTTTAAAAATTAAAAAAAATTGTGTTTGGTAAATTTATTTGAAAAGTATTTTTGATAATTAGATTGTATTTGGATAATCTTTTTTAAGACTGTTAGAAAATTTATTTTAAATATCTATTATAATATTTTTAATTAAAATTTTATTTATTATTTAATTGAATATCATCATCAATAATATTTTTAGATTTATTCACAAAAAAGTGCACTATCCACTTTTAACTTTCGTTAACTCCAAACGTTAACAAAATGAAACATGGTGCACAAAAAAGATACACCAAACCTACTTTTGTTACCTTTTAATTTGTTGACATAAATTTGTCACTTTTTTAAGTTAAAAGAGTCATTTCAGTCGCGTGTTCTTATTCCATATACTATACAATTCTATAAAAATTTAATGATGTTTTTTTTCTATTTCTTAACCACTTATATAATAAAAATCTGAAAAAAAATTGACTTTTTAGGTATCTTACAATTTTTTTAGAAAAAGTTTTGTCTTTTTATTAGAAATCTGAAAATATTATTTTCTTTTATTAAACTCGTAAGTGATCAAGCAATCTTAATTAATCTGAAAGTCATGTACCTATGAGTACTGGAATGAATAATCAACTAAGTAATTTAAGATAATTTGAAACGGGACTATAAAAATAAGAAATGTCTTGTTTTCTGTAACAACCCAATTTCTGATTTTGTGTTCCAAATTGTGTTTCGAGCTTGCCTACTTGTTGATATAGTGATTTATGATTTATATATTAATATATGTTTTGGATAAAGAAGCAAGAAGGTCGGGGAAGTTCTAAACTACAATTTAAATTTTGGAAAAATTTGCAGAATCTTTTTTGTTATCTCGTGAGCGGCGATCGTGGACCAACTGCTCGTTACCATCTTGCTTATACCACGAAGGTAAACAGAATCCATGAATGCGAGGGAGGTTGATGCAAATCAACAGGAACCCAAACTGAAAACAACCAATGGAACAGTGCAAAACGGAAAAATAAGAAGAAGAAGCTAAGTAACTACAACTAGGGTAATTTCATTAGATAATAAGCTAAGAAAATGGAACATTACAATTTATAGTACTTCTTCAACCCTAGATGACTCATCACTGTACTATTATCAGATAAGAATAGAATCTTCCACTAACAACTTCTGACAAGGACTAATAAAGGACTTCTAGATAATTTCTAGGACTAAATATATAATTTAAGTAACTTCCTATTTAAAAGATAAAGGTC
>NW_025891400.1:0-3062 GCF_002878395.1 Capsicum annuum
TTCACATCTTTTTCTAAATGAACCTTTCAATTTTCATCGGACTTGAATGTTACTTTAATGGAGGCAACCTTTAATGAATTGTTTTTTATTTTTATTTTTAAGAAAAAATATAAAAACTACATATATTTATGATGGTGGTATATTAAATTTTAACCACTATTGCCTGTTTGTTAATATATAACCAAAGAAGGAGCCTACGCCATATGTCTGCCGAGTATGGACACCAATGTCTTGTATCGATCGTCCCATGTGCCACCAAAGTGAATAGGCACAACCACTTACAATTATTCGTGAATATTATGTAGCAATGAGTATATGATATGATCTTGTTTCATCACGACATCAATCTTAAGCTAATTAGAAAAAAAAATGATTTTACAAGGGGTAATAGGAATTTTGGATATAGTTTAGGGGTATACTTGTGCCTTATCTCGTTAGAGAACTTAGAAATTTTTTATAAATACACAATTTCATTTGATTATTTGTTTGTTTTCAGACTTCATTAGTGACTGCATTCTTGGATTCCATTAATTAAATCACTGTGTAAAATGGCAGACAAGTAAGGTCCCATTGAAATTGCATCCCATATTGTTCTAATAATCTTGGAATTTGATTCTTCTTTCTGTTGGTGAATTTTCAAAATACTTGTTTAGATAATTTCTTTTAAACTTACTATTTTTCAAATAAGAGGTATTCTAACAATCATGGTTTGCTGAACATTAAGTGGTCAAAAGGTAAGATTATAACAAATTCAAAAGTTTGATTGCCTTCTGTTCTTTTTTCTTTTTAGACTTTAGCGTCTTTTGAGGTTTGCTTGGTTAGTCTTCACATGACGACTGATTATTTGGATCCTAACAATAAACATGTTGTTATTGAACGGAAAGGAATAAGCAATACCACAAACAAAAGAAAACAAGAAGAACACACAAATTTTACGTGGAAACCCTTGACGGGAAAAACCACGGACAGAGGAGGAGGAAATTCACTATAATGGAGAGGAGTACAAGGAGGAGATGAAAGTCTCAATGATGTATATCAAAAACCACCAAAAACAACCCACTAAACGCACTTATATAATACATGCGTACAAATAAATCCTAAGCCCAAAAATAACCCACTATCGACCCGATCCCTCCGCTACCACTACAGACCCCCCAAAAAATCTCAAACATGGGTCCCCCCAAAAAATCTCAAACATGGGTCGCACCGTGAACTTTTTAAGTCCGGATCAGTAAAATTTGGGTCACAAACTCTAACATATGTCATAATATTTGTGTGAATATAAATGCTTTTAATTAAGAAATTATAAGAATGTTAATATTATTTTGACGATGTAATAAGAAAATAGTGTCAAACAAAATGAAACGAAGAAAATAATATAATGTGAACAAAGTATTGAGAGTTTGATTAAGAGTAAAATATCTAGTACTACCTGAGCTATGACCGAATTTGCTACAACATACTCCAACCTCACAGGAGTCCTATTACCCCTTGAATTAAATTTTAGCGTATTTTTGTGAACCTTGTTAGCTGACGTGACACCTTTTGGCAGATTTTATAGATGACGTAGCTCCTTTGATGTGGGATCCATTTTATGTAATAAAGGTGCCTCTTCAGTACAAAAGGGGTGTTAAAAATATGCTAAAATTAGGTTCGGGTAATAGAACCCCTCTGAAGTTGAAGTGTGTCACAACAACTTTGATCAAAGTTCGAAGGGGTACTGAGTGAAGGAGAAAGAGAGAGAGGGGAAGCAAACAACTTTATGGTATGTGTTACTCGTTTTCTAAAACATGATTCTTGAGCTCCATGGATGAAAGGGATCCATGGATGAACACTACGAATACCTTAGCTCTTGATTTAATGAAGATTGACGGAAAGATTCTTGGAATTTGATGGTAGAATTTGCTTGAACTTGAATCCCCCAATTGAAATCCTAGCTTGTTCTTGAGAGGATTTTGAGAAAATAGGTTATATTTTGGTGTAATGGAGGCTTAATCCCGTGTTTTTGAGTATATATACGAAGGCAAATGACCAAAATATCCCTAAGAGCACGGAGGTGGAATGCTGAAAACTGGGCAAGCACTGGACTGATTTGCAGGGCGACACCTGGCTATCCCGGTGGACTAACCTAGGTGGTGCCTGCCTTAGAGCAGTGCTCTAGCTGGGGCGATACGGTCTTATTGCCCCGAGCTACTGTTCTGGAAATCCAAACATGCCGTTATGCTATCCGAAAAATTTCAAAACTTACCCGAGATGTACTACGACCTTGCCCCATCGTAACGCAACTTGAAATTCAAAAACAAAGGTAGGGAAGGTCGTCAAATAAATCCTCGAAGTTCGGAGTTCTAAAATGAGACTAAGTGTTGAATCTTGAATACTTAGCAAAATTTTCTAAGTCTTGGGATCTTTCATGGAGCTTTACGAGCTGAATTTGACGCGTGATTTTGATAATTAGAAAAAAAAAATGATTTTACAAGGGGTAATAGGAACTTCGGATATAGTTTAGGGGTATACTTGTGCCTTATCTCGTTAGAAAACTTAGAAACTTGTATAAATACACAGTTTCATTTGATGATTTGTTTGTTTTCAGAATTCATAGTGACTGCATTCTTGGATTCCATTAATCAAATCACTGTGTAAAATGACAGGCAGGTAAGGCCCCATTGAAATTGCATCCCATACTGTTCTAATAATCTTGAAATTTGATTCTTCCTTCTATTGGTGAATTTTCAAAATACTTGTTTAGCTAATTTTTTTCAAACTTACTATTTCTCAAATAAGAGGTGTTCTAACAATCATGGTTTGCCGAACATTAAGTGGTCAAAAGATAAGATTATAACAAATTCAGAAGTTTGATTGCCTTCTGTTCTTTTTCCTTTTTAGACTTTAGCGTATTTCGAGGTTTGCTTGGTTAGTTTTCGTACGACGCCTGGTTATTTGGGTCCTAGCAATAAATATGTGATAATGTTTGTGTGAATATAAAAGCTTTTAATTAAGAAATTATAAGAATGTTGATATTATTTTGATGATGTAATAAGAAAATAGTGTCAAACAAAATGAAA
>NW_025891401.1:0-4518 GCF_002878395.1 Capsicum annuum
TAGGGATAGGTGTCTAGACTGGCTTACCCGAGCGGACACTCGAGTCGTGGAGGGACAACTTGGTCGGTAGTAGGGCAACACCGCCTTTGTTTTCGATCCGAACCCCACCTAATATGTATGACTATATCCTTCACCAGGTGTCTTGACACTCCGGCTATCTCAAAAAGAAAGCAGGATGCATGTGCTACATTCCTTCTATCCTATTTTAGAGACTCAGAGGGGTGCGCAAGAGAAGACAGTAAATAATACAGTTCAATAAATATCAAAGCAGTAAATAAGCGACAAGTAGCACAAAAGGCCAACAAACACAATATCAACAATAATTAAAGAAAGTATAAGTCAATATAAAAAGCTCGAATTCTTATTAGTCCCCAGCAGAGTCGCCATAGATGTCACACCCCTTTTTTGCTCCAGGAACGAGTCGAAGGATTTTTTCAATTAAAATAACAGTGTTGTATAAGGATTAATTTTTATCATTTTCAGAGTCGTCATTTGGAATTGAGTTATGGTGTTCCAAGTCACCTTATTGAATCCCTAGTCATAAGGAAATGACTCTTTGTTGGTCTACGAAAACAGAACACCGGGTAAGGAATTCTGTTGACCGAGGGGAAGGTGTGAGGCACCCCTCGAGTCCCGTGGTTCTAGCACGGTCGCTTTTATTGACTTATCTTAACTTAAACTATTTTGAATAAATTATGTTAAGGCCTAGGTTCTCTCCTTTTTTTTAATATACTAAAACTATTTAATACTCTCGTGTTAACTCAGTGAAAAAAAAATTCAGAAAAATATTTATCGAGGTGCATTATTGTATCCTTAAATTTTTAAATGTCTCAGAAAGATGCATATGTCGCATTCTTAATTGAGACTAATATTTTAACGTATCTAAAAATTATCTGGCATTAAACACTTTAATTTATTTTTTGTAAATTCATACAATTTATCTTTTCGAAATACTATTTAACCTCGACAATAAATTAAAATAATATTCAATTAAAGCATATAATTAATTTAATAAATAATTATTAAGTTTTAATAATTAAGTTTAATATTAAAATAATAAAATATATATAATAAATATATATAAATGTAAAGCCTTTTCATTTAAATCTTTAAACAACAAAATAGAATATAAGTTAAACATAAACTTCATTTAAATATTCAAAAATATATATACAATAGTACATTAAATAATCTTTAACAGCTTATTTTTTATGTACAACCAAACTAGCCAAATCTGCTATTGGGGTTAGGATTTTCTAGTGTGTGGATGACGGAAATTCGCCGGAATTTTGCCGGCGACAGTGATAAGGAGGTTCACCGGTGTTGGAAGAAAGGAAAGAGGAGGGGCAGCACCATTTGGGCTTCTCCGGTAAAGGATTCCGGCTAGATCTAGCCCTTCCATGGCGCGACAAGGGCGGAAGAAGAGGAGAAAGGACAGCGACGGCGATGCTGCGCCTGAGTCGCTGGCCACTGATGGACAGTGATGGCTAAACGGAGAGAGATCCAGCAGTTTTGGGTTGTTTTCCGGCGGGTTTCTGATGAGAACTCACCAGAAAATTCAACAAATCAATTCTTCTCTGTTCACTCCTCTATTTTCTGATCTTTCTCTCATTTGTCACTGATTTTCTTCTCCATTTTGCTAATTTTTCATCAATTCTTATTACTGTGTTTTTGCGCGCTACAGTATATGCATGTGTTTTCGAAGGGGTATGTGTGTATGGCAATAAAAAATTAAAATATCAGTGATGTAGTGTGTTGTGAATATACAATGGAAAAGATGAATTCTGTTAATAATACATTGTGTGAAACATCAAGCATAAATTATCTCATTAAACGTGTTCATCCACAGAGAACATATTGAATATTTCATTCATGTTTTTTCACCATAAAATTGATAACGTAAATGTTTGGATATAAACCTGTAATGAATAAATTGAGAGATGAAATAAAAGATTGTCACCAGAAACTTCAACGTAATCTTGAAATTTGATTTTTTACTCTTTCTTTTCTTTGTTTTCTCCTTCAGAGTTTATCCTTACTGTGTTTTTCTCTCTGTATTTTTCTCTCTGGTTTTCTTTCTATCTGATATTGTAGAGTTCAAGTACGTAGTCTCTGCCTTTTTTTAACTGAACAGGGACTCCTTTTATAAAAGGACTTTTGAAAGGGAACGGTTAAAAGTCAGATAAGCGGAAGGGGGGGATTTAAATTTAAAAATCAAAATCTATATATTATATATTATTTAATTAATAATAATAAATAAAGATAAATAATAAATAGAAGGAAATGAATAAATAAATAAGATAATAGAAAAATAAACAAATGAAATAATAAAACATTAATATAATAATAATTAATTAATTTTATATTTAATAAAACATAATAACAATTTATAAATAGAAAAATATAAATATAATAAAATAGTATTTAAACTACTAATTTATTTATTAAAATTTACAAGAGAAAACATATATTTTTAATTTTTATATTTTTTTTTATGTTAGAATAAAAATAAAAATAATATATGATTAAATATAAATATAAATATGTAATATTGATAGACAAGTTAAAATTTAGGGAGGATAAAAAATTACGTGTCTACACTGAGGGTCCACATAGGCACACGTGTGTGCCACGGGTGTTAAATTAATGATTAGTGAGGTTTGCCCACACTTTTGCTAAATCAATCAAGATGTTACAAATTTATCCTTTTTATTTTTATTTTAATATAGAATAACTAATTCATAACTTAAATAAAAGATCTTTCACAAAACATTATTTTCTAAAGACTAAACTTTTTCGAAAGAATGTAACAGTTGCATTTGAAATTTTCAAAGGTCAAACGTTAATTTTCGAATAAAGTGAAAAATTAAATTTTGGTATGAATATAACAAACAATGAGTAGAAAATAGTAACTGAACCCTAAAAAGAGTAAATTTCATTTAACAATGAAACACTTAAGTAGACATAGCACGGGATCTTTTGTTAAATGGTCTTTTCAAGTCTTCTTTTTAATTAAATAAACTACAATTCTTCTTTTTTTTTTTTGGGGGGGGGGGGGGGGGGGGGGGGGGGGAGAGAATGACCCATTTTTTACCTATATATAGATAGATCGATTATCAATCCGACAGATGAAAACATAGAAGTAGGTCATTTTGCTAATTGAAAACTTGAAAAGACTTAATGGCTAATTTTCCATGATCTATCATAAGTAGATGTAAGAATGACATGACTTAATAAGTTTTAATAACATATTATACATAATCCACAATTATTATAAAATTATATGAATAGGAGGTCTTATTTAAAGTTTCTATGAAATCTTTGGCAATACTCAAGAGTGATATTATGAGTAGCATATAGTAATCTTTTCACCGTTCCTTTTTACTTGTCACAATTTTCTTTTTGAGAGTCAAATGATATAATTTTTATCAATGTTTTAAGATATACTTTTCATCATATTGATATGAGAAAAAGTGCAATTTATAGTACTTCTTATATAATTTTTGAATATCTAAATTTAATTTTAAAATTTTGTGTTAATATAAAATGATTTAGCTTTGAAAACTGGGATAAGGCACAAGTATCTTCCAAACTATACCCAAAATTCTAGTGACATACCTAAACTTTACAACGTCCTACTGCACCCTAAGCTCATTTTTCTATTATTTTTTACTCCTTTTGTGCTGACGTGGCTGCTAAGTAGCAAAATATTTTATGTCCATTTTGTGTTTGACTTGACAGCCACGTGAGCATAAAACGAGTATAAAAATACAATTATATGAGTTTAGGGGGGTAATTGGACCCTTGTAAAGTTTAGTTGTGTCGCTAGGATTTCGAATATAGTTTTTTTTTTTGGGTGGTATTTGTGCCTTATCTCTTGAAAATTAGTCTAACTTGACTTTCAAAAAGTAAAACATGATAATTATTTTGAAATGGAGCAAGTAATTAAGATAGGAATGAGTTTATATCATTGTTAACCATTTCTCTTTGTAAGACTAATTTTGATAACGCTGAAGTTATTTCAAATTCATTGTTTGCATCCTTAATCACTTCTCCATAATCCATTCATTAAATAACATTATGGAATAATAATCTGAAGTGAAGTACAGTATTTTTTAGTGATTTTAGTTAAACTAGTTTAACCTCACGTATGTTGCATGTGTAGCATTTGATTATTTAAAATTAAATAGTCTTAATTATTACGGAGATTTGTAATGAAGTACAAAAAGTTCAAATCACTTTTCAAATATCCTTCACACTTTAATATAATAGTGTAAACATAAACATACATTTTATGTAAGAACGTATATATTTTACCACCATAAATTGTGTTTGCCATGCAATACCTCTTTTCTTTGGGTCCATTGCAATAGAAGCCTAAAAAAATAAATTATAAAAGCAACAACGCATGATTTAGAAAGCAAAAAATTGATGAGTTGAAAAAAATTGTACCTGAATGTGTGAGTCGTTTTCTCGTATTTAATTGAGGAAGCACATTACTTATTAATAGATCCAACA
>NW_025891402.1:0-1306 GCF_002878395.1 Capsicum annuum
ATTTTTTTATGAGTATAATGCAACATGCACAACACAACTTAAGAGAGGACTCAAGTAGATAGAGCGAAGCACATTTCACCAAAGCTTTTCTATACACACGAGCTACAAGAATGGTGATATTAACATGCAATATATTTGTTCAATTTACAATTTGGTTGATTTATTCAACAATTCCTCTCCAATTGCAACTTTCAAGAAGATGGTGCACAAAATTGGGATGCAAATGTTTAAGGATGTTCTCATTAAGGGGAGTTAATACGCGTTGTACTCTTTTTTCCTTACGAGGTTTTGTCCCACTGGATTTCCCTTGTAAGGTTTTTAATGAGGCAGCCTATATGCATGTCGTTAGAGATGTGCATTCTTTTTCCTTCACTAAATTTTTTTCACTGGATTTTTTCTAGTAAGGTTTTAACGAGGCACATAATCTATCAATTAGACATTCAAGGGGGGGGGGGTGTAATAAATATAGTACCATATATATTGAACGTCTACTTTACCATATATAGTGAATGTTTATTTATAGAAAAGTTAGAAACCCCAAGGTTAGTTTTTCCCTATAAATAAAAGAGTTTTCCTTCATTGTAATTCATCCAGAGGATCCCTCAAGAGAAGTAAGAATTACTATCTATTCTCTCTCTATTCTTCTTGTATTTGCTTTATATTTCATAACAAATTCCACGTTTATAAGGTAATTATAAAAATTTCAACTAATTATGTATCCTCATTGGATGTATAAGAAGTTAATTGTGTATCTCGACAAACTTAAAATTAAAAAAAATATTGGGAGCTAATTATGTATCTTTACAAAGAAAAAGTATATCTTCATTGAATATATTGTGTATCTTGCCCAAAATCAAAAAATTTGTATCAGAAGCTAATTATGAATCTTTACAAAGGAAAAAATTGCATCTTCATTGAATGTATCAGTAGATAATTATATATTTCGATAGACCCAAAATCAAAATTTTTAGTAATTATATAAAATATCAAAATTTTATATAATTAATCTCCTAACTGCTCAAATTTATGTTATTTTAAATATTACTAATGTTAAAATGAATATGTAATCATATAATATTAATTACTGTAAAAACACATGAGCATCATTTGTCAAAAAGTGCCAGTAATCATGATGTCACGTCGTTTTGCTAAGGGAGAATAAAGTAGATTGATAACTAGTTCATTTAATTTCTCTCTAAAGTCATGAGTCTAATGTAATTTTCATGCTTAGACTTTTTGGGAAAAATTAACCTTTAAATTTAATTAAGGATCATGTTGCTTTAAAAAATAGGAAATAATAATTAGA
>NW_025891403.1:0-1097 GCF_002878395.1 Capsicum annuum
ACTATGATCAAGAAGTGTCATGTGTGTTAGTTTCCTTCTATCGAGTCTTGGGGGTACTTGTACCCAACAATTTAGCTGTATGCCTAGAGCCATGTCATGTTTCACGATACTCTCAGTCAAGCCATTATCCATAGAACTCAGTCAACCATGTGACTCAGGAAATCTCAGAAATCTCAGTAGTTCAGTAATCTTAGTGATTTTAGTATTCCAAGTAAAATCTCAGTAACTACAGTACTTTCAGTCAGTCCTCAGACATCGGTACCTTCTGTCAGTCAACAAAACTCAGTAAACTCAGTTTTGCTCTACTAAACAAAACCACTAGTATTAGTTCAACTAATTAGTTTAGTTTAGTTAATCAGTTTAGGTCAATTAATTAGTTTAGTGTCTTTCAAATGGCAGTAGGATTTAGCACCGAGTGGGCCTAGGGATTGGGACTCACCCGCTAGATAGGACTGAGATCCCTAGAAGCAATCCCTAAGTTTCAAAACTACGTAGCCAGCGTAGGTACAAAATGTCACCCATTACATAGGACTGACATCCTCAGGGATCATCTGTTAGCATATTTAAATGTATAGGACTGACACCCTTCCAACTAGGGTTACAGGTTATACCCCAGACTAGCTAGAAAGGAGCATGTCGGTTAGATGAATACATCCCATAATTTCAGTTATAGAATTAGGACTGTCAGATACAGTTAATTCAAATCCGTAGTACAGGTTCAGGACTGTTAGATACAGTCAATCCTTATCATTAAAAATAGACTTTGGGATCACCCATTAGATAGGACTGATCTCAACTATGGTCAATCAGTATCAGCATAATCAGATTTAGAGATCACCTGCTGGTAGGACTGATCTTAGACTAAATCAAATCATTTTTATTATCAGTATACTTAGAGATCATGGGCTAGTTACGACTGATCTAAGATTCAGTTACTCCATACAGAACAGAACACAGTTTGTTCCATCAGAATCTCGATTATCAGATACAGTTTCTTAATAATAGTATCACTTATATCAATTATCATAACTCAATCATCATGTTGTGATGAACTCAGTCATTCAGTATCTCAGTATCAGTAAACTCATGTTGTCAGA
>NW_025891404.1:0-2784 GCF_002878395.1 Capsicum annuum
TTTTTTGTGAGCAAAAATAAAAACATGATTGTTTAAATTTTTCGACAATTTATTAAAAAGAATTAATTAAATTTATTGCTTATATTTAATTTCTTATGTAGAATTTTAAAAATTACATGAATTTTAATGTAATACTTGAAAATGATGTGGAAGCTGACGTGGGGCGAGTTGGTTACACTCACCAAAAAGTATTTAAAATATTACTTTTTAGTGGGTTCAAGGGTCCAGATGACAAATATGTAAGTAGGAGTATCCATATTACAAAACGGACATAGTACAAGGGTCCATCGAGCCATTTTGCCTAATTTAAAGCGTCAAGAGTTAATTTATTATTTTATTTCTATTTTATTTATTATTAAATATTATTAATTTTTTAATACTCAGAAAACTTATAATAATTCATTACGGGTGATATAGTAAAATTGTGATTGAAATAGCTGAAACAGATATCTCATAAATATTTATTTTACCCTTTTTATTAAATATTATTGATTTTTAAATACGCAAATGACATATAATAATTAATTAGGGGTAATATAGTAAAATCACGGAAGAAGCAAGCACGTCGACGAAGAGGTGCCTGCTTCTTCGCATTTCTATAATTTTGAAAGTCAATCATATAGCACGACTGAAGTAGCGAAGCAGACATGTTTTAAATGACTCATAATAACTAATTAGAAGTGATATAGCAAAATTTCTATAAAATACTTGTAAAAAAATTCAAGTGAGTCTCATATAAGATATCAAGTTAATTTAAAACAATAAGAGTTAATTTATTTTAATTTTGCTTTTTTATTAAATATTATTAAACTTTTAATACTTAGATGGGTTATAATAATTAATTAGGGTGATATAATAACATTACGATTGAAGCAGCTGAAATAGACATGTCATAAATGTCTATTATAATTTTTTATATTAAACATGATTAATTTTGTAATACGTAAGACCCGATCAAATATCATTATGTAGTGAATCAGACTTGTATTAAATAAGTCATAACTAATTATAAATGATATAACAAAATTGCTATAAAATATTTGTGAAAAAAATTAAATGGGCCTCATATAAGATGTCAAGTAATTTAAAATATCAAGAATTAGTGTATCATTTTATTTCTATTTTATTTTTTATTAAATATTGTTAATTTTGTAATACTTAGATGACCTATAATTATTCATTAGAGGTGACATAATAAAATTACGATTGAAACTGTTGAAACAAATATGTCATAAATGTCTATTTTACTTTATTTATTAAATATTATTAATTTTTAAATACATTAATGACATATAATAATTCATTAGGGGTAATACAGTAAAATCACAAAGAAGCAGGTACGTCGACGAAGAGGTGCATGCTTTTTTGCGTTTCTAAATTTTACTTTTTTATTAAATATTATTAGTTTTTAAATATATAAATGACATATAATGATTAATTAGGGGTAATACAGTAAAATCACAAAAGAAGCAGGCACGTCGTCGAAGAGGTGCTTGCTTCTTCGCATTTTAACATTACGATTGAAGTAGCTGAAATAGACATTTCATAAATGTCTATTTTATTTTTCTATTAAACATGATTAATTTTCTAATACGTAAGACCCGATCAAATATCACGATGCAGCGAATCAAACATGTATTAAATGAGTCATAACTAATTAAAAGTGATATAACAAAATTGCTATAAAAAATATTTGTGAAAAAAATTTAAATGGGCTTTATATAAAATGTCAAGTAATTTAAAATATCAAGAATTAATTGATCATTTTATTTCTATTTTATTTTTTTATTAAATATTATTAATTTTGTAATACTTAGATGACTTATAATAATTCACTAGGGTGATATAATAAAATTTTAATTGAAGCAGCTGAAGCAAATATGTCATAAATGTCTATTTTACTTTTTTTTATTAAATATTATTAATTTTTAAATACGTAAATGACATAAAATAATTAACTAGGGGTAATACAATAAAATCACAGAAGAAGCTAGCACGTCGACGAAGAGGTGTCTGCTTCTTCGCGTTCCTAAATTTTACCTTTTTTATTAAATATTACTCCCCTCGTTTAAAAAAGAATGATCTACTTTCCTTTTTAATCCGTTTAAAAAAGAATGACCCCTTTCCCTTTTTTACAATACTTTAATTTCAACTTTCTACATGGCATATTTAGGACCACAAGATTAAAGGGCATTTTGGTACATTTGATATAACTTTAATTTAAGGTCACAAGATTAAAAAGTCTTCTTTATTTTCTTAAAATTTGTGTCAAATCAAAGTCGGTCATTTTTTTTTAAACAGGGGGAGTATTAATTTTTAAATTTATAAATAACATAAAATAATTAACTAGGGATAATACAGTAAAATTACGGAAGAAGCAGGCTCGTCGACGAAAAGGTGTCTGCTTCTTTGCGTTTCTAAATAGTAGTAATATGATATTAGATCATTCTTTATAAACTATCTAAATAAATATCTTTATTATAAACAATCTACTGCATTAGTATAATATATTCTATAAGGGAAAAAATTCATAAATAGCAAACTTAAGCTCATAATTAGGAGTTTCATAGCAACCGTTTCATAATTACCTGAAATAGCAACTTGAATTTTGTATTTTATAGAAGTGTTGCTACTAAAATACATATACAATAAGATTTACTGTCCTTCTTTTATTCAAATCAGTTGAATTAAATAAGAAATAATTATACCATATATTTAAGAGAAAAGACATCAAATCCCCCCTCAACTTGTGAGCAAAACTTACTTTAGACCCTAAACTAATCG
>NW_025891405.1:0-2031 GCF_002878395.1 Capsicum annuum
TTTTTAAATAATATATGTTACTTCATGTCTTCCTCCGTCCCATCCCGATTTATGTGCACTAATATAATTTTGACAGTCAATCAAATTTTTTATGTTGACATATCATTTGTGTTATTTATCTCTTTTTGAAATATTTTTAATATTTTAATGCTTAAACAATCATAATAATTAATTATGGGTGATATAGTAAAATAATGATTGAAGCAGCAAAACAAACATGTCTTAAATGACTTATAATAACTAATTAGAAGCGATATAGCAAAATTATCATAAAAATTACTTGTGAAAAAAATTTAAGTAGATCTCATATAAGGCGTCAAGTTAATTTAAATATCAAGAGTTAATTTATCATTTTATTTCTATTTTATTTTTTCTATTAAATATTATTATTTTTTAATATTTAGATGAATTTTATAATTAATTAGGGGTGATATAGTAAAATTACGGTTAAAGCATCTAAAGCAGACATGATATAAATATCTATTTTATTTTTTTATTAAATATTATTATTAATTTAATACATGACTTGTCATAAATAATTAAGAATGATATAGTAAATTTATGATTGAAACAACTAAAGCAGACAACATGCACAAACAGACATGTCGACGTGTTACCTGAGTTAACTCCCTCTTATTATATATAGTAATATAAGAGGGGGAGCGGGAGATGAAGTACTATAATAATGTGAATCACTATGACTATTTATATAGTTAATTTGGTGTAGATTTACATTTTTAACATTTTAAAAGATCACAACTAAATAAATGTAACACCCTAACTTAGGATAGGGAGTCTCATATCGGCAAAACACAGGAGAGATGTTGGGTATATAAGTAAGCAAGTCTTACTTCCTAGAGATGTATTTTAAAGTCGTGAGGTCTAGGCCAGAGCGAACAATATCACTAGGAATAAGGAGTAAGGGGTCCCTCGGGCCTTCGTGGTTTGGGATGCCCGTCGTGGCCAGGGCCTCGGCTCGGATCGTGTTAGTTAAGTCTCGCAAATTAATAAAAAAATAAATTGAGTCAAATTATCACAACTTTAGTTATCAAAATAATTAACTTCTACTTGAGAAATATTTGTTCAATCTATATTAAAATTAAATTGGGTTTCAATTTGTCACGACTACAGTCAACATAATTAGTTGACTTCTAATTGGAATATACTGATTCAATATAGGATCGAATTGGGCCTCAATTTCTCACGATTATAGTCAACATAAATAGTTGACTTATAAATGATGAATGTTGATTCAATCTATATTATATTTGAAATTGAGTCTCAATTTGTCACGACTAAAGTTAACATAAATGTTTGACTTCTCTTTGAAAAATATTGATGCAATTTATATTAGACTAGACATCGAAGGATCCGTGCTAGCACAGACACAGTATTATTATTTTTTTGGCTCAATTTATGTGACACAATTATAATTTAGATAATCAATTATTAAAATAATTTAAATTTTTAATTATTGCAATTTATATATTTTTTCTTCCATTTAAATTTAAGAGACACTGATATAAGTTTGAGAGTCAATCGAATATTTTATATTTTTTGTGATTTATAGTGCTTTTAGCACAATTTTTCAATAAGATATCAATACTCTTACCGTCCCAGTTTACGTGTCTTCTCATTTTTAAATAATATATATTACTTTATGTCTTTCTCTTGTAACAACCTAAAATTTGGTGAAATATTTGATATTTATAATTTTATGTGATTTGATTATTTTACTCCTCTCTGTAGTTGCATTATGGTATTTCTTATGTGTGGGAGTGAATGGCATGATTTTCGATGTATTTTGGTATTATTTATGCAATATTGTGGTTTTTGATAGTTTTGAAAGTCTTATTTTGGACTTATGTGGATATCTTTTGATCCATGCGACGAATGACCGAACAGACTGTTCTAGCAACTCTAGAATATCGATTTTAGGCTAGGTAGACCTTTGGTTTGGGTCCCGGTGCACCCGAGCTCATTTCGACCTATTGATCGGAAAGTTGGAAAATTAGAAATATGAGTGTGGGA
>NW_025891406.1:0-1874 GCF_002878395.1 Capsicum annuum
CCAACTTAATATTGTTCTTCTCAGGGTCAAATGCTGAATAGAAATACCTTCAAAAGAAGGGCCTTGCAGTCCAAATCTCCTTGTTGTATCATCTACTAGAACTCTCCTTCTCCATACCTTCCACATGAAAAAACATATCTTGAAAGGCAAGCCTTTCACCCATATACTCTTGAATGTATTGTCAATAATTTCCCTATTCCTTATATAATGACAAGCTGATTTCACTATAAACAGACCTTTAGGTTCAATACTTCATATTGGCCAATCTTTCCCTTCTTATGATGGAGGTATCACCTTCTTAAGAATATGATATGATATCTACTCTGTAAATATTGTTCTAATCAGTTGTTCATCCTATTTTCCTTCTCTTACCAGCTTCTTCACCTGCGTTCTTGGTCCTATTGTCCTCTTTCCAGTCCGATTATCTAACCAAATATCAGAATTTCCTTGATTTAGTTGCCATATAATGAGATGTTCCACCAGATCCCTAGCAATAAGCATCCTTTTCTACACTTGAGATTCACCTCCAACAGTTTTCCATATGAATATTTTTGGGTACTCTTTCTTGCAATATTTATTAAACATGTAATCCTTCCATAATGACTCTGTGGTCCTGAAAGTCCACCAAAGCTTGCAAAATAATGCCATAGAAATATCACCAATTCTTTTAAAACCCAAGCCATCTTAATCTTATGATAAATATATTGTTTGCCATTTCACTCAATGTCTTCCCTTTTCTCCAATTTTACTACTCCAAAAAAATTAAGTTAGCATTTTTTGAATATTATTCAACACATTCAAGGCAGGATTCATTACTGATAAGCAATGTATAGGGATACTTTGCAAAATATGTTTGATCAATACTTCCCTTACTCTATAAAATAGTAATTTTTCTTTCCAAGACTGCATGTTACAAGCAATTTTATTCAGTAATTGCTGATAATAATCCTTTTTCCTTGTCATATAAAAAATTGGACAACCTAAGTATATAAAAGGAAAATATCTTCTCCTGATGCTAGTAGCTATCTCTGTAATAACCCCTACTCTATTGGATACTCCCTTGTACAAATAAATTGCACTCTTTTCCTTATTTATCTTTTGCCCAGAGACTTCCTCATATTTATCCAAAGTAGTAGTGAATTGTTGCAAAGTATTCACCTCTTCTTTACATAGGATTATCATGTCATCTGTAAATGCCAGATGATTTATTTTTGGACTTCCTCTTGGCATCCCACAACATTTAAAATCCTTATTCTACATCAGCTTCTTCAAAGAGCTTGACAAGACCTCTGCAGCTATGATAAACGAAGTTGGTGACAATGGATGTCCTTGTTTCAATCCTCTTGTTGACTAAAGAATCCTTTTGGTTGACCATTCAAAATTATGGAAAACCAATTATTTTCTAGAAATCTGAAGATCATGTCTATAAGTACCTCTGAAAATCCAAATGTCCTCAATACCTTAGTTAAAAACTACTACTCCACTCTTTCATATGCCTTCATCAAGTTAAGTTTCATAACCATGTTAGGTGGTTTTCCTCTCTTTCAAATTTCAGCCACAATCTCTTAAACCATCAGTACATTTTCAGCAATACTTCTTCCTTGAACTAAGCCAGTCTATTCTAGTGATATTGATTGAGGTAGTATTCCTATAATTCTTTCATGACAATTCTTGAGAAAATATTGTTCACAAAATTACTAAGGGAAATAGGCCTCATATATGAAAATGTATCTACTACTAACTTTTTTGGTATCAATACCAAATTTGTATGAGTAATAAATCTAGGAAGTTGACAGCCCCAAAAGAAAGCATTTACCATTTTGTATTAGCAACTTCTCCTCTAAGAAGTAGATGTGAGATTGTTTCTCTTCTGG
>NW_025891407.1:0-3928 GCF_002878395.1 Capsicum annuum
CCAAGGTGTCTGCAAAATTGCGTTGGGTAGAGTCTTGTTTATGGGTGTGTAGCACGCCACACTTATAAGTAGGAGGCTACAAGGCGTTTAGGAATGTCTCTCTTTCTTCATATTCTAGTTCGTGCTATAGAGTCAGAATGTTCCTCTTTCATACTCTAATACAAGAGTAAGATTTGTATTCTTGAGTCATTGAATATTGTGTATCAAGCTTCTATCTCTTGTAATCTTGATATCATTGTGTTGTAGAAAACAAAAGTCTAGTGAAGCCGTGTGAGGCCTATTTCGATTCACTAGTAACTTGCTGTTCATCTTGTTGTTCCTGTGTTTGTTGGAACTTTATTTCCACCCGAGTAGTAGTATAAGTTAGAGTGTCGATGTCATGACCTATTGGTAGTGAAATTAGACCAAGAAGTTTGTGATATGAAGTCATAAGGTTAGAGGTCAGAGTGAGGGTGACTTTTGTGATTAAATATTTATAGTTGAATAACTATTGATTGAGAATGATTTACCCTTTCGTGGTAGTAGACTAATGTGGTGGTACCATTTATGAATTGTATGGTAGTCTATGGAGGAAGTGTTGACTCAGAATGTTATTTGTTTTCTTCCTTTCAAAATAGAGAAAGAGCCCAGAGTGGATACTTAAGGTGGTTATAGAAACCCCTTATAGGCTACGAATGAAAATAGATAGATTAGCCAGTAGGTTGTAAGTATAGACTCATTGTCATATGGGGTATCTGAAGGTAGTCTAAATGCCCATTGGGGTAAGTAAGTGTGATGTGAGAAAGCCGTATAAGTAGATAAGATTGTATGGTTATAATATAAGGTTAAGGTTGATCATGTCTATTATATGACCTTACCCCTTAACCTTCTTCTTATTGGTAGTTGTAAACTAATACTACTTGTGAGAAAGTATGTGGTATATTTTTGAAGTATTTGGGTAGAATATCCCAATTTGAAGGATTAGTATATTTATATTATGTTGCACTCTTCACTGGTTGTAAATGATTGATGCTAGAATATAGGCTTGAATTTAAATGGTGTGGTGGTGAATAGTAAAAAGAGATCGATGATACCGTTGAGCCTTTTGATATGAACTTGATTCTCATGGTAGAGGAAAATAAGTTTGAAGTTGCTATGTTGGTAGACTATGATAGAAATAGAGTGGCTCGTTGAAGACTTGGTGATACCCATGTTAGGTGTTATAATCTAAGCTCGAGTCCTTGAAAGTCGTGCTAATAGAAATAAGAGTAGAGGCACTAGAGGGTGTGTACTTCAACTTTGTGGATACTTATGAAGATTCAAACTTAGTAAGTGTTCGAGTAATAGATGATGACTATAGGGGTTACAGAATGATAGAGCGTGCCTCAGGAGGTAGTATTAGCAATGGGCGTTCCACTCTCATAAATGGTCTTTCGGGTTAAGTTTTATTAATTTTATGTATTGTCATATTTCAGAACCTAGAGTGCAGTGAGTGAAGTTAAGTTTAAAGTCTAGTAAGGTATCTCCCAAAAACTTAAGATGATGGCTTGAAGCTAAGGGGGAGATGACTAAACGAATAACCAAGTAAGACTCTTAGATTCTTGTAGTGATGTCATGATGATATAGAACATCAAAAAGTAAGGGTGAATCTCAACCCATTCCTATCTCAGTATTTCTCAGTGATCCTAATACCTACTCATGCTTTATGATTTAGTTCCATGATCAGTTCACGTTCATACATACGATAGAGAGTCATGTACTCACACTTTATAATGTGCTCCGTTTCCATAACTCATGTTTTACGCCAAATAATTGGCGAGATTCAGCTTATAGCCATGAATAACCTAAATTCAGAGCGCTTTGGTGAGTCCCTGTTGTTGTTTTGCTATTCCTCAGGCCTCAGATGAGTGTCAAGCTTCATATAGTATCATTCCATGCCTCCAAATCTTATGTTCTAACCTTTTTGTGACTCCTTCTTATGCAATGATAGTGGTGGTGAGTAATTATTCCTTGTTGATGGAAGATCATAGTACGCTTGTTTAGATAAGGCCGTAAGTATGAAGTAAGTTTTGGGGCCAAGTTTTTATTTATGTTATGGTTAGTGGAATTTTGTGTGTGTATGTTCGTGGGGTAGCTCGTGGGAGTGATATTGATAGTGTTTAGAGAATATGTGAAGTATGCCTTTATGAGTGTTTGCTTTGAAGTTCATATGTAGTTATAAAGATAGGCTTGAATGACATGTTGAGATTGTTGTAAAGGAACGCTATATGCGCTAGCGACTTCATAGTAAGAGTTCAGAGTAGTCATTGAAGTGCTAAGGCATGTTATACTTAGGATGTGATCTTTAAAGGAGATATAGAAGATTGCATCATATGGTTTAGAATAATAGCGTGGTCTGGCATGTTGTATTTTTGTGACTTAGAGTTACGCTTGATCACGGTGAAGGGATTAAGTTATTTTTGACATTAGTAGAAGATTTGTCAATGCTCATATGAGAATTTTAAGTTGAGTTGAATAAATATGATATTTAAGGAGAATACTATAGTTAAGTGATATTCAAGACGTGTGCTAAGCTTGAAAGTAAGAAGTTGTAATGCCAAAGGCCTGGTAATTCTATCCTAATTCAGGAGTTATATGCCTATGTTCCAGACTACAGAGTAGTGTCAATGTGGTGATTCCTCAGTTGGATGTCTTGTGTAATCCATACCCAAGATTCATGGCTCCCTATTACTGCTAGAATTTGTTTAGAGAATTGTGATGACGAGATACTCCAGTTAAGTATGAGGGTGTAGTATAATTCAGTCTATATGGCCAATAAGTCAGTTTAGCAGTTAGATTCGCATGATTTGTTTTCTCGTCTTTGCACTTATTCATGCTACTCGCAATTTCAGACATGCTACTATTCCAAGATAGAGTATACCAGTAGTTATGAGTATAGCCCATTTCATGCATCATACATTAAATTCAGATTCCAGATGTTCAGTTATGATTCAATTCTTAGGTGCCCTGTGCATCGCCTCAGTTTTCCGAGTATCATAGTGAATTGAGCATTCTACATAGGGTACCAAGGGGGAGATACCCCATTCAGTTGCATGCATACATTCTTATTACAAGCTTCACATTAGTTACTATTGCGTATTTAGCCATACGTTCATACGTTAGTTCAGTCAGATATGCATGCATTAGAAATGCATGTTCAATAGAAAAGTTCAGCTTATCAGTATATTCAGTCCAGCATTCATGAGAAAAACTTGGTCATAGATCCATGCATCAGATATGCATGATTCGTTATGAGAATTTAGCCTATGAGTAGCTTCAGTTGTGTATTCCATGCCTCTGATATGCACGTCCGGCATAAGCATTTAAAACATCAGTATTTCCAATCTTGTAGTCATGTTTCCGATCAGTGTATTCTTTCTTAGGGAACATATCATGTCCGCATTATCCCATACCCTTAAGACTTCGACATTCTAGCCATTGTTCGGGGACGAATGATCCCAAGGGGGAGATAATGTAACACCCCGTATTTCGGGCTAGAATAAAAACCATGACTCTAATGCGTTGATAATCCCAGAGCCTTAAATCCTATGCCAATTTGGCATGTTTATGTAGTATGTGAATCCATTTGAGCATGAATTTAGACCATAGAGGTCCTTCAACTCAAGGACGAGTTGAAACTATTTTGATCGATTAAGTTTTAGTGGATATTGTAATTTGTGTCAACTTCCATCGACCATAACTCTTTGTATATGTCGAATTAGAGAGCCTACTACGTGTCAAATAATATGTCTTCGAGTTAACTTTCCAATAATACCAATTTTGCTAAAATGCGACACTCGAGCAAGAAGTTATGAACTTTCAAAGTAGTATGTGTCGCCTAATCAATCGCACATGGCCACTGGAAAGCATATGCGATAGCATATGTGGTGCCTATGTAAATATAGGCGAT
>NW_025891408.1:0-1718 GCF_002878395.1 Capsicum annuum
GAGGTAAAAGATATGACTATATTTGGAGGAGGTGAAATAGTTGAGTGAAAACAGAAAAATGTAAAGTATTGAGAGTAAAACATGCACTTGCCTAGTTAATGAGTAAAATAATGTTACTCTTGCTATAAATTGTAATTTTACAAAAGTGTTGCTATTTGTTGTAATTATAGTCTTAAGTATGCTACTTTCTGTAATTTTTCTTATAGGAAACCTATGATTGGTCATAAATGAGAAATTATTGGTTATTATAATATTATTATTCTAATGGAGCGGAATGGATATTGCCAATTCGTATAACCAACTGGTCCAACCCCAACTAGTTCAAGATCGAGATCAAGGGTGGAGCCACCTTTCATTCAGGGATTTCATCTGCACCCCTTCAACGGAACCCTTCAGCTAGTTCATATGTTTACTTTTATAACCTTAATGAAAATTCTGACTCCACCACTGATTGAGACAGTTGTAGTAGTAATTATAATAGTTATTGTTGCATAATGGTTCACAGTCTATTATCATGGAGGTTGATCAGTAGAAAAGAATGAGTGTTGTGATTCAATAAAGATATCCGAATAGAGGCAAACTTAGAAAGGCATACGATTGTTTCTCTTTGAGATTAAGCTAGCTACTACATGCAACTTATGAATTTTCTTCTTCGCTCAGCTGCAACTAATTGAAATGAAATCGATTTTTTAGTATCACTTTCTCATTGAAGCATTTGCTTTCCTCCAAAAAAGAATTCCTTATTGGCTGTGCAAACTCACGGGAATGAAAAAAATAGTTATTAAAGTTATTGCTCCGATTAAAGTGAAAAAACAATGCCAGGCCTCACTTACCATAGATGAAATGACGTTATTTTGAATAACGGAATGCATTTCGCCTTCTTCTAATGGGTTTCAATTCTCCGTGTCTCTTACTATATAGCCGTTTGGCCACTACTCCCTCCATTTCAAAAAAATTAGCCGTTTAGCCGCTACTCCCTCTATTTCAAAAAAAATAACCTACTTTTATTTGGTACAAAATTTAAGAAAATAAAGATGACTTTTCAATCTTGTGGCCTTAAATTAAAGTTGTGTCAAATGTACCAAAATGCTCTTTAATCTTGTGGTCCTAAACATGCCACGTGGAAAGTTGAAATTAAGGTATTGCTAAAAAGAGAAAGGGGACATTCTTTTTTAAACAGACTAAAAAGGAAAGTAGGTCATTCTTTTTTAAATGGAGGGAGTACTTTTCTCCGGAGTTGGAGTTGAAGTTGAAGATGAAGTTCGCCATGTCATTTTAAAATTTTTTTTTAGACTTTTGAAAAATCTTTTTTAAATATGATTTTATGCCCTCAACTTTTAAAAATTATCAAAATCACTCAACTACTAATTTACCTACTAACATACAACCAAATGTTTGAGAAAATAATTTATATGTCTTCAATTGATAAAATAATTAATAACAAACTAATTATTATTATTGTTATTCTTCTAAAATTTGAATAAAAATATCACAAGTACGAGCTAAATAAGTTTATTTAACCATAATCGATTGAATAGAGAAAATATATTTTGATAAATATGATAGATGGATATAAATATATTTTATTTATTCTTAAATTTGTTGATGAAAATTTTAATTACTTTCACTTGAATTAATTATTTTATTGAATTTGGTCTATTTAAAAAAAATTTATGGATGAATTATTTCTGAATAGATCAGTACTAATTTTTTATTTT
>NW_025891409.1:0-1256 GCF_002878395.1 Capsicum annuum
TCCTTAAGATTGTTATTTCCTTCTATGGGTATGCAGAATCTGTATATATAGAACAACAACTTCAACTAGTTCAAGTTTAAAACAAGAACTCAATGAAGTACAAAAAATACCATCAACACAAGATCAAAGTGATCTTTCTTAGAAGTGTATTTTATTTTCAGAAATCAAGATGAAACAGAAATGGCCAAATTGCCCGAATTCACGGACTTTCCTTAAGGAAATAATTCCCCTCACTGTACCCGAGGTTGCGAAATTTTTCTCTCAGGATAAAATGACCAAACAAACCAATTTTAGCGGTACCTCAAACAACTGAAATATCTACGGACTCACTGAATATTTTGAGTGATCACACAGAATATTTTTAAGGCAAGAAGAGTTTTTATTATTCTAAAATTTTCATTCCAAAACCTATGGATGAAATCAGGTTTATACAGCCACAAGATGCCTCTTCTGAAAAGTGGCAATGGTTCATTTAAAAGGTGTAACCTTTTCTGAAAATTCATGTCCATTCGTCCAAACAGTGTGTCTGTTCCGAACAGGCATGCCATTTCGTAAATTAGTGTGTCATTTCGTTTAAGAATTGCATTCTTCTGAAGCATCAATTTGAAACAGTGCAACTTTTCGAAAGCATCAGTTAAGTTTGAACATTGTATCTATTACTGTTACTGCATGTATATAAATGGAGCATTAAACACACAGAAAAATTTTTCTGCATTTTTGACATTGATCAGATTTCATCAAATAAAGTTTGTCCAGAAAAGATAGATCTCATCGATAGATCATTTTACGAAGCCAAAGCTGAAGCCGAGCGAGCGACGACAACGGCACGAGGCATCTCTTATTTCTTGCCTCACTTATCATGTGGAGTAAGTGTTCTAGATTATAAACACTTCCAAGTTCTCTTCTTCCACTAATGTGGGAGTAAGAGTAAACTTTCTAATTTGGGAGTACACTTTCCATTTTAGTGTCTCCTTCCCTCCACCATTTTACCCTCCATTTTTTCATTCACCCTTCTTTCATATAGTATGAACCCAACAGAAACTACTAAGAAAATATTTATTGATGAGAAAATGTAAATCATAAAGAATATACGTTTCCCACCCCCAAGTTGTCCACTTGGGGGGACCATGTCAAAACCTCTCTTATTCCTAGAGCCAAACCGTTTATCCCTTTATTAAGGAATAAACATCCCAAAAGCCTAGGATGTCATGCTAGAAAACTTGACCCTAATTCTAAGGGATCCCATGATCTCGAAA
>NW_025891410.1:0-2782 GCF_002878395.1 Capsicum annuum
TTGAGTAGTTGTTGTCTATACTGTATTGTTGAGTGAGAATGAGAGAGAAAGATCCAGACCTCGAGATTTAAAATGATGAAACGTTTTATATGGGTTGTATTTTGGAATAGAATGACAAGTAGTTTTGAAAATGTTAATTTGTCTGAAATGATCTTAATTATTTTTAAAATCATAAACTATATGCGTAATTTTTAGCCCTCTCATCATGCAATTTCCAAAAGGGTAATTCAATTGAAATTGTATAAAAACAATTGAAGTTGTAGTTGACCGAGTACTCTAGGAGATGACCCTGTGAAAACTCACCCCTGGTCCTAGATTAATCAATTTAGGTACTATTAGTCTAACATATGAACTTAATTGAAATTATAAAAAACAAATGTTCAACATGTTGCGTCAGATTTCTTATCTATTGTAAATTATCACTCAGATTAGGTAACAACAGATTACTAATTTGATGTAAATTATCAAACAGATTAAGTCATCTGTTGCTACAGATTACCCATCTATTGTAAATTATCAAATGGATTGTCATATGTCGCAACAGATTATCCATATTTTGTAAATTATCAAATAGGCGCTGCCATCTGTTGTGGATGACCCTATGAGAACTCACCTCTAGTCCGAGATTAATCAATAGTTTACCCTATAGAACTCACCCCTAGTTCTAGATTATTCAATTAAGGTATTAGTACCCTAGTCCTAGATTAATTAATTAAGGTATTAGTCTAATATATGAGGTAGTAAGAATCGGTTCGGGTCAGAGTGATCAATCGACGAATCTGTCAGGAGGAACGTAGTACTGTCTCATTATGCAATTGACAAAAGACTCAATTGAAGTTATAGTTGACCCTGAGAACTCACCCCTAGTCCCAGACTATTCAATTAAGGTATTAGTACCTTAGTCCTAAATTAATCAATTAAGGTATTAGTCTAACATATGAGGTAGTAAGAATCAATTCGGCTCAGAGTGATCGATCGACGACTCTGTCGGGAGGAACGCAGTACCGTCTCATTATGGAATTGCCAAAAGACTCAATTGAAGTTGTAGTTGACCCTATGAGAACTCACCCTTAGTCCCAGACTATTCAATTAGGTATTAGTACCCTAGTCCTAGATTAATCAATTAAGGTATTAGTCTAACATATGAGGTAGTAAGAATCAGTTCGACTCAGAGTGATCGATCGACGACTCTGTCAGGAAAAACGCAATACCGTCTCATTATGCAATTGACAAAAGACTCAATTGAAGTTATAGTTAAACCTATAAGAACTTACCCCTAGTCTCAAACTATTCAATTAAGGTATTAGTACCCTAGTCCTAGATTAATCAATTAAGGTATTAGTCTAACATATGAGGTAGTAAGAATCGGTTTGGCTCAGAGTGATCGATCGACGACTCTGTCGGGAGGAATGCAATACCATATCATTAAGCAATTGACAAAAGACTAAATTGAAGTTGTAGTTAACCCTATGAGAACTCATATTCAATTAAGGTATTAGTCTAACATATGAAATCAATTGAATTATATATAAATAAATGTTCAACCTGTTGCAACAAATGTCTTTTCTGTTAGATCAAATCAAATAGATTATGTAATCTGTTGGAACATATTATCTATCTGTTGTAAACTATCAAACAAATTAAGTCATTTGTTTTGACAGATCATGAATCTATTGTAAACTATCAAACAGATTAAGTCATCTGTTGCGACAGATTACCCATCTGTTGTAAATTATCAAATAGGCGATGTCATCTATTGTAGTTGACATTATGAGAACTCACCCCTAGTCCTAGATTAATCAATTAAGGTATTAGTTGAACATATGAGGTAGTAAGAATCGATTCAGCTCAGAGTGATCGATCGACGACTCTTGTCAAGAGGAACACAGTCCCGTCTCATCATGCATTTGCCAAAAGACTCAATTGAAGTTGTAGTTGACCCTATGAGAACTAAACCCTAGTCCTAGATTATTCAATTAAGGTATTAGTTGAACATACGAGGTAGTAAGAATCGGTTCATCTCAGATTGATCAATCGATGACTCTTGTCAGGAGGAATGCAGTACCATCTCATCATGCAATTTTCAAAACACTCAATTGAAGTTGTAGTTGACCATTTTTGCTCATTCATCCATCCCTAATTCCACCTAGATCAATGTAGGTACTATTATTAATCTTAACATTAAGTTAATGAGAACACATTTCAACTCAGAGTGATTGATCGACAACTCGGGTAGGGATGAACGTAATACTAACACCATGCAAATACAACGACTCAATTGGATTTGTAGTTGAACCTGTGAGCTCATTCATTCATCCCTTATTCCACCTAGATTGATGTAGGTACTATTATTAATCTTAACATTAAGTTAATAAGGAGCTCATTCTTTCTTCCCTAGTTCATCATAAATCAATTGCAATGAAATCTATTACAACAAACAACTGAGCTGTTGGAAATTTCAAATAGATAACAATATTTGTTGCAACAGATAACATTTCTTATTTAATTATCAAATAGACATTTGCATTTGTTATGACGGATGACTGAGCTGTTGGAAATTTTCAAACAGATATTGATATCTGTTGTAACAGATGACATTTCTAATGTAGTTCTCAAATGACATTTCCATCTGTTGTTACAGATGACTGCGCTATTGGGATTTCTCAAATAGATATCTAAATTTGTTGCAACAGACAACATATCTGTTTGAAAATCTTTTTATTTTCTTTTAATTTCAAAGCAAGCTACTGTCCGAGTAGATAAAGTAGTAGTACTACTAAAG
>NW_025891411.1:0-3690 GCF_002878395.1 Capsicum annuum
GATCAAATATGAAATAAAAAAGTATATATAGTTCATTAGACTTGCATCGAAAACATATATACTTTAGGGCTAAACTTCAAATGTGTGTAATATGTGTTTAAGATAAAATTGAAGTACATTATGCATTACGTGCACACATATACAATATATTTTTAAATTAGTAGTGAAGAAAAAATATATATATTGGAACCAAAACAAGAAGAGTTTATTATAGATTAATTAATCAAGATGAGAAGAAGAAAAATTTTTGTGTTATTATATGTTACGCATCTTTTTATCTATTTAGTATAAATAGTTGATATGAGTAAACTTCTATTTCATAAAAGATATAATCCTCTATTTCTGTGCATTTATCTTGTAATGAGTAAGCAAATTATAGATGAAACTATAATTATAACGTAAAATTATATAAATTATTAAAATGTAAGTTTATCACAGTTGAATAAATGCATTTGATAGAACTTTGATTTGATATACAAGATTTTGTGTGAATTTTATTTAATTTTTTTTAGAACTAATCGTCTTTCCTATTAAATATTGTTTAATTACTAAATTTTTATTAACTCGCTCATGCTTTTAATTATATTATTCATTAATGTATTTTTTGGAAACAAAAATTGATCAAATATGAAATAAAAAAGTATATATAGTTCATTAGACTTGCATTGAAAACATATATACGTTAGGGCTAAACTTCAAATGTGTGTAATACGTGTTTAAGATAAAATTGAAGTACATTATACATTAAGTGCACACATATACGAAGTATGTTTAAATTAGTAGTGTAGAAAAATTATATATATGAACAAATATTGGAACCAAAAAAAGAAGAGTTTACTATAGATTAATTGATCGTGATGAGAAGAAGAAAAATCTTTGTGTTATTCTATGTTATACATTTTTTATTTATTTAATATAAATAGTAATTGATATGGGTAAACTTCTATTTCATAAAAGATACAATCCTCTATTTCTATGCATATATCTTCTAATGAGTAAGCAAATTATAGCTGAAACTATAATTCACATATCTCTCTTATTGTAAGAAAATACTTGGCTTACGTTATCGTCAGACACCTAAATTTGTCCCGAGAATTTACTTAGACTCCTCAACTAAGGCTTGTACCTATCAGACCTCTAAAACGCTAACAAATTTTAATTAAAAAGAAAAGAAAAAGCAGCCCTCCTTCGCCCCCTCCTCCCCCTCCCCCAGCCCCCGACCATCTTTTTCATCTCTATTTTTTTCTTTTTAAATTCTTAACAATCTTGTTAATGCAATCAAATATTTTCAATTAAAAAAAGAAAATAAAAGAAAAGTAGTGGAAGCGATGAACTTTAGCATATTAATACATTTCTCTTATTTTTGCGGAGTAAATTTAATTCCGACGAAACTTCATTTTTTTCGGCTAACTTGATATTAGTAAAGAATTTAAATTCTAAGGAACCCACAACACAAGAAGTAGAAATGAAAAAGAAGATGATAAGAGGGGGTGGGGGTCGCATGCGTGGGGGGGAGGTAGCGGAAAACGTTCTTTTTTTTTCTTTTGATTATGATTCTCAAATCAGATATTAAAAAAAATAGAAGATGGAGAAGAAGATGACAAGAAAAATGGAGAAAAGATGAAAGAGCAGGTGAGGTGGGGGTGGGTAGGATGTTGAAGGGGACCCCATTTTATTTTTATTTTTATTTTTATTTTTAAAAAAAGTTTATAATTAATTTTTAATAATTATTGGACCCACAATGCCACGTGTCAGCTTTCAATTAGCCCTTTTTGTCACATCATCGCATGTGTATTACACACACTTGAGTTTTTAGCTGATTGGATAAAAAGTATCCGGTTGAATCAAAATTCGGGTGGGTTAGGGGCCTGATAGGTACAGGCCTTAGTTGAGGGGTCTAAGTGAATTTTTGGGACAAATTTAAGTGTCTGGCGATGACTTAAGCCAAAATACTTTGGTACTTATATTGATTTAAATAACTTAATCTGAAAGTAACAAATTAGAGGCCAAGTCCATATTTATTGAGCGTGGTTAAATGATATGAAATTATTAAATAGACTATCTCGTATTTACTGACTTGATGTAAATATATATTTTTTTAAAATATTCTTAATTTTGTTATTATTATTTTTCATGACTAACTTATACATGCTCTGATACCATAGCGGAATGAGTGAACATCCCATTTAAATGTTCAAGTTGTTAGAAAGAGCACAATTTTTATTTATTTAATTTGTGCTTCCAGACTTCCTTATATGCGTGCTTTATTTATTTATTTATTTATTTTTATATATTTTGATTTCTATGTCTGTTGAGAAAGAAACAAGTGATGAAGATATAGCTAATGACGAGGGAAAGAGAGGCAAAAGTGAATCGATAATATAGATGGAAGAAATGTATATCGCTGATTAAATTATATATCTTGAACTTTCTTACATAGAGATGCATGACTTTTATTTACATAAAAATTATTTTAATAGCTGGTAAAACATTATTTACATCGTCTGTTTTTTTATGACCAAACTTTCTCATAATAAAATTATGCCATAAAATTATATAAATTCTTAAAAGTTAAGTTTATCGCAATCGAATAAATAAATAGGGTAGAACTTTGATTTGCTATATGGGATTTTATATGAATTTTGTCGCACCCCTTTTTTTGTACTCCAGAAGATTAATTTTTAAGTTCGAAAGGGTTTTATTATTAAGTGACAAAAAATAAAGATTTTGTTCTGAAAAGAATTTTTACAATTAAATTCAGAGTCGCCACATGGCATAATCCGGTGTGCCAAGTCACCTTTGGAAAATTCTTTTTGAAATGGTTTGACTCTTTAAAACTGGTTTGTGAACAGAGATTCCGGCTAAGGAATTCTGTTGATCGAGGGGAAGGTGTTAGGCACCCCTCTATCCCGTGGTTTGACCACGGTCGCTTGACGGAGCGTATAGGCTAATTTGACATTATGAATATATAAACCACACAAAATCACACAAAACGATCAATCAAACAAACAAACAAAACAAATCTAAAATTATAATGTCCAGTCCGATTATTACAATCCCGAAATAGAAAAAAATGCGAAAATATAAACCAACTCTATTCTAGACTAATCCTAAACTAAACTCCCGTGCTCTACCCGACGCCTCGGGCCTTGATCACGAACGTCCTCCGGGTACAAAATTCTTCGGGGCATTCCCCGGATAAATCAATACAAATACTCGAGGCATTCCCCGGCTAAATGAATACATCTTTTCAATGCGATAAAACTAAACCATTCAACAAAATTTCAAACATTCAACAAATCTACAAATTCTAACCTTTGCCTACCCAACCTACATTTGCCTACCTCACTCGACTTATCATGATACTAACAAGTTTGATTAACGTTCATTTTAAGTCAAATAATAACTCATGAATCAAACCAACCAAAATTTACCTTTTTAGCAAGTTTCAATTCCACCTCCCAATTTTTTTTGAAATTCTTAACGAGATATCATTTCATTACATAATCTAAAAACAAACAACGAATCGAAACCAACAACTATTCATCACCAACAATAATCAACAAACACACAATATTTCATTCAATGAACCGAATATCACAAATAATGAAACAAAAAGGGAAAGAGAGTAGAATTGGACCTCAATTTGACGTTTTATTTCAATTAATTGATCTTTCCGAATAGAACCGC
>NW_025891412.1:0-1108 GCF_002878395.1 Capsicum annuum
ATTTTTAGGCCAAATCGTTGTACTATAGCCCACGGTTTTGAGGGTGGGTCCAAGGTCCAAGTGTGTTGTGGGTTAAAAATTGGCCGAGGCATGCCAGGGAGGTTGGGGATCATCCCAGTGTGGTCCATTTAATTTTTCGTAGCCATTTGGGTGGACAAACAGGCGTAACAGCGCGAACGGGGCATTTTCGAGCCAAATCGGTGCTCTATAGCCCTCTATTTTGAGGGTGGAAATCAGCGTGTTTTAGGCCAAAAATTGACTGCGGCATGCCAGGGAGGTTGAGGATCGTCCCATTGTGGTTCGTTCAAGTTTTTGTCGCTATTTGGGTTGACAAACGGCGCGAACGGGGCATTGCTATAGCCCACGATTTTGGGGGTGGGCTTGGGGTCTGGGCGTGTTGTGGGCCAAAAATTGACCGGGGCATGATCGTGTGTTTTCAGATCATCCCTATGTGATCCGTTTAATTTTTGGTGGCCATTTAGGTGGACAAACGGGCGAAAAGGCATCAACGGGGCATTTTCGGGTTAAATTGGTGTGCTATAGCTAATGATTTTGGGGGTGGGCCCTGGTATGGCGTGTTGTGATCCAAAAATTGATTGGGGTGTGCTAGGAAGGTTGGGATCGTCCCAGTGTGGTCCATTTAATTTTCGTGGCCATTTGGGTCAAAAAACAATCAAAACAGCGCGAATAGTGCATTTTTGGGCCAAATCGTTGTGCTATAGCCCATGATTTTGGGGGTGGGCCCGGGGTCCGGGCGCTCTGTGGGCTTAAAATCAATCGGGCATGCCAGGGAGGTTGGTGATCGTCCCATTGTGGTCCGTTTCATTTTTAGTAGCCAGTTGGGTAGACAAACGAGAGAAACGGTGCGAACAGGGAATTTTTGAGAAAAATCGATGTGCTATAGCCCACGGTTTTGGGGATGGGCCTTGGGTTCGGGCGTGTTGTAGGGTAAAAATCAAACGTGGCATGGAAGAGTGGTTAGGGATCATCCCAGTGTAGTCCGTTTAATTATTTGTGGTCATTTGGGAGAACAAACGGGCGAAATAGCGCGAATGGGTCAGTTTTAGGCCAAATCGGTGTGCTAGCCTATGGTTTTAGGGGTGGCCTC
>NW_025891413.1:0-2239 GCF_002878395.1 Capsicum annuum
CGTCGCTAATTAGATGACGAGGTATTTGACTACAATAAGAAAGTCATAGTTACTCCCGCCGTTTATCCATGCTTGGTTAAATTTCTTCACTTTGACATTCAGAGCAATGGGCAGAAATCACAATGCGTGAACATCCGTTGGGACTATCGTAATGCTTTGTTTTAATTAAACAGTCGGATTCCCCTTGTCCTTTCCAGTTCTGAGTTGGCTATTCGACGCACGGGGAAGGCCTCCGAAGGAACCGTTCCTAGTCCGTCACCCAACCGACACACAGCGACCCGCTCTCGCTACAGAAGCAGCTCGAGTAGTCCACCAACAGCCAATGGGTTTGGGACTGGGACCCCCATACCCAGACCTCAGTGCCAATCCTTTTCCAGAAGTTACGGATCTATTTTGCTGACTTCCCTTGCATATATTTTTCCATCGACCAGAGGTTGTTCCCCTTGGAGACCTGATGTGGTAATGAGTACAACCGGGCATGGATGGCATTAGGTCCTTTGGATTTTCAAGGTCCACCGGTAGTGCACCGGACACCATACGAAGTGCGGTGCTCTTCCAGCCGCTGGACCCTTCCTCCGGCTTAGCTGATTTAAAAGTTGGCAGTCTTTTAAATAGAAAAGATAACTCTTCCCAAGGCTCCTTCCAACTTCTCCTGACTACCTAACATTGTCGTTGACCGCCACATCCTGGTTTTCAAGATGGGTTAAATAGGGAGCCCACAGGCCAGCGTCCGTAGCGCGCAGATGCCAAAGCATGTCGGAGGTGTGCGCTGCCTTCCACAATTGAGGAGACGACATTTAACGAGCGTATCGGGAGCCCGGGCCTTGGGTGTCCCCCCAATCTATGTTGGTCTATGCCCTGAGTCGATCATCGGACCGACTCATCGCCATTCCACATCCGACCGGGGTGCATCACCGGCCTCCATCAACTTCCCTCTCGATAATTTCAATCACTCTTTGACTCTCTTTTCAAAGTCCTTTTCATCTTTCCCTTGTGGTAATTATTCGCTATCGGTCTATCGCCCGTATTTAGCCTTAGACGGAATTCACCGCTCGATTTGGGCTACATTCCCAAACAACCCAACACGTAGATAGTGCCCCGTGGTGCGACAGGGTCCGGGCATAATGGGGCTCTCACCCTCTCTAGCGCCCACTTCTAGGGGAGTTGGGCCTGCTCCACCGCTGAGGACGCTTCTCCAAACTATAATTCGGGTGACAGAGCCGCCTGATTCTAATGCTAGGCTATTTTGGGTAATCCCGTGTGACCTGGGGTCGCGGTCGGAGTGCCGAAGCGTGAAAGAGTCTTGGAGTCTAGACACGCGATGGGCTATAGTCGCGACAACAATGAGAGTTGAGATACAACTACCACTTTCCGCGACGTCCGTCGACGTGGACTCGCATTTAGGCCAGCTGCGAGCTCGAGGTGCACGAGAGGCCAGTATCCGCCCCACAACAATAGTGCACCCCATGATTGAGGCATGATACGAGGGGGCGACGCGCTGTGTGATGCCCAGGAAGACATGCCCTCGACCTAATAGCTTCGGGCGCAACTTGCGTTCAAATACTCTATGGTTCATGGGATCCTGCAATTCACACCAAGTATCACATTTTCCTACGTTCTTCATCGATGCGAGAGATGAGATATCTATTGCCGAGAGTCATTTTTGTTTACAAAAGGAGCATAGGTCCCCCCCGACGCACGTCTCGGATGGGGCGCGAGGGGTAAGCTATTGATTGAAGTATTCCTTGGCACTTTCCACGCCGGGAACGATGGGGAGGTGCTCGTGCTGAGTGCCGTAGCACCCTGCTGGCGCGGATTCCTAAGTTGTTAAACACGTTCACGGGTCATTCTACTATACAGGTTTCGACAATGATCCTTCCGCAGGTTCACCTACGAAAACCTTGTTATGAATTCTCCTTCCTCTAAATGATAAGGTTCAATCGACTTCTCACGACGTCGCAGGCAGTGAACCACCCACATCGCCGCAATCCAAATATTTCACTGTACCATTCAATTAGTAGGAGCGACAGGCGGTATGTACAAGGGGAAGGGACGCAGTCAACGCGAGCTGATGACTCGCGCTTACGAGGAATTCCTCATTGAAGACCAACAATTATAATTATCTATCCCCATCATGATGAAATTTCAAAGATTATCCAAGCCTGTTGGCCAAGGCTATAAAATCATTGAATACATCAGTGTAGCGCGCGTGCAGTCCAGAACATCTAAAGGCATCACA
>NW_025891414.1:0-4145 GCF_002878395.1 Capsicum annuum
AACCCAAGGATGGGAACTCACCCGCCAGTTCAGGGTATGATTCTTAGTAGTCATCCTTGTGTTCCAGAACTATGTAGCCATCGTAGGTTGAGACATCTTAACCCGTCAGATTAGGATTGTTGAGGTGGCTTAACCCGTCAGTTTAGGGTTCCCACTATTCTCATTGAGTACCCGTCAGATAAGGGTCACTCACAGGTTGTCCTTACCCGTGGCACGGTATTTACACCCCTCCAGTCAAGGTAGAGATTGGACCCCAGCTTAGCCATAACGGCATACATGGGGCATGTCGGTTAAACACTACTTCCCACAGTCTTAGTATCAGTATCAGTAAAAGAACTCAGGGCATTCTGAGTTCGTTCTTCAGATTTCAGTATATACAGGACTGTCAGATACAGTCATCCACATTATCAATTTCAGTATCAGTCTTAACAGTTATCAGTAAACCATGTATTAGCTTGCAGGTCATGTTATCACGTATTCACCATCCCAGTTTCTATATATGTGTGTTTGCACTCCCACGTTCATATTAGTCAGTCAATATTGTTCATGCATGAAACCCTTTTATGTTCAACCTACCTCATATACTCAATACTTCAGTTGTACTGACGTATTTACGCTATTGTGCTTTCTTTTCATAGTACACCATAGGTTTCGAGACACGAGCTCCAGCCCAGCAGTAGCGGTAGCATTCCAGTCGCAGAGACACGGTGAGTCCTCATTGATTCGAGGACAATATGATTTGATTCATTTATTTATTTCTTCAGTTCAGTTTTATAGAGTTATTTGGTGACATGTTCCTTCAACTCCTTATTCAGATAGTTTAGAGACTTTCAGATTTATGTTCAGATTGAGTTATTTTGGGTATTTTCACCCACATGATTGTATTCAGTTGAACCTTATGGCCTTACAGTTCTATGTATTCCGCATTATTATCTCATGATTTGCAGTATACAGGTACAGATATCAGTCATGGGTTATCTTGTGGTCCCTCGGGGTCATGAGCACCGTGTAGCATTCTGGTTCAGCGAATCGGGGTGTTACAAACTCAATACCCTCTTTGCAAGTCATCTTTCTCTTTCCCTTGTATCTTGTGTTGTAAGGATGAGATGCCAGTTTAGCCACAAACCAGTCACCTCACTATTTTATCTTTTTTCTATGCCATGAAGCAAATAGGTGAGCGTTACATATTTAACATACTATAATGACACGTTGAATTTTATGCCTCTATATGCATTCCCATCCTATCTTGAAAGGCCTTGTGTTTCATCCTGGCTTTTCAAGGCGCACTTTTTTTTACTTTTTTCTTTTTTTTTGAAAAGTTTTGATCAAACCCTTTGGAGGATTGCCTACATATATTGCCAGGACATGAATCAGATCTTTGTGTAGTTCAAAAAAAAACTTAACAAAATGATTTGTTTTGTTTTATTTTTTTTATTTTTTTGTTTCTTTTTTTATGCGTGTGTGTGTATATATAAATATATAAGAAAAATAATAGAATAAATAAAGTAAAATATATGTAATAGACATTATACCAAAATAAACAGTCAATTTCATCATATTCAATAATTTTCAAATACAAGCACGATAGAACAAATGACACAGCTCCTAAAAGTAGACCTACCAACTGATATCTGACAAATGAAACTAAACTAAACAAACATAAGTAACTAAAAGACTTAAAACCTAGACAGGAAGTGCTAAGACTGAAACTCAAATACTACAATAAAAGAAAATAAATATCCATCAATACAACTAAACTCCAATGTATTAAGATCTTTAAGTGATTTTCATGACCTCAACAAACTCGATCAAGGAGATTTAGGCTTTATATGGCCTCCAGCGAAGTTGTGAGATGTTAGGAAAACGCTGGTACTCGAGCCATAAATTGTTCATGATTCAACTCTTGGAAATCCAAACCCATTCTAGTAGTATGCTCTGCCACACGACAGACCTTTCCTCGAAGGAAATTAAAAGCCTGCTCCCATCCTTGGGCTTGCTGATCACGGGAGGCAATCATCTCTTTTTCACATTGCTCTCTAGCAAAAGCTACCTCCATTTGTTATCATAGTATCCTCCTTTCACGTATCCACTAAGATCTCTCTTGATCAAATTCTGCCTGGATCTTCTTTTCAAATTCTTGCAATTGTTGGCGGCAAGTTCGGCAACCTGTGGCCAACTTGATTTGCCCTTGAAGTGCAACCTCAATGTCAACCGACTTAGCCTTCTCATCATTAAATTCCCTTTGTTGTTCTTCGATTCTTTCCCTAGCTCGTTCTAAATCGGCATTTAACACCTGAATAGTGGACTGATAATCTCTCTCCATCTTCAATCGTTCTTGCTTAAGTCTTGCCTCATTCTTTGCATCCTTCTCTGCTTATTGCTAAGCCAAAGCTTCCCTACCATGCTCCAAATCCGCTTTCAAAGCTTCATTGACATCATGATGCTCTCTCATATCTATCTCAATCCCTATTCTTATTTCAACCTCTTGATATATTGGTCCTTTAACCAATTTCTATGGTATGACTGGTGGAGGTGGTTATTTCTCAAACCATTCATAGTATCCTAGGTGTAATTCTCCTTTCTCGCGTTCTATGACCATTGTTTCAATTCCCATAAGATGATAATCATCCTAAATCTGTTGTGCCGATCCCTCTGGAAGGGAAATCTCTGGTCTGACCTCAAACACAAACTCTCTCATATCTTCAATTATGAGAATTATTTGACGTCTGCCTAGCTGACGCAGAACCCACAATGGTACATATGGTTGAACACCTCTAACGCTCATTAATAACAAGAAAGGTTAAATAGTGAATCTATGTATGACCTGCCTCCAGGGAAACCAAGGGAGGTTCCAAGTTCTTATCCATCGTCAGGGAGCGAAAAAGCTAATCCCAAGAACTAACTCCTTCTGGACATTTATATTTCTCCATCTTTTTTTTTCATAATCTGTGATGTGATCGACTCGCTCAGGAACAAACCTCTCCAACATAGGATGTTGATAAATATGCTCCACAATCCACATTTGTAGCAAGATGTTACATCCTTCGAAGAAACCTTTTCCTTTCTGACAAACAGTTAGAGCACGGTATATGTCAGCCAAAATCATTAGCACCATAGTGTAATCTTCTTTCTTAATCAGTACATGTACCACTCTAGCTAAATGAATGTAAATTTTTTTCTTTCTCCTTAGAAAAACCATAGTATCTAAAAAGGCCACCATGAATGCAAATCGTCTATGCTTTTATAGGCTTCAAAATTTTCTTTGTTACAGAATTGTTTTTCGAACTGCTCCAAACCTTCTTATCTTAAATACCTTTCATACAAAAACTGTAAGGAAATCCAACCTTTTTCCATTTATTCTTCTTTTGAGTTACATATATTTGGGAGCTTACAGAATCTGTTCACCGAAATAAGTCTCGAAGTAATAAGTCTTTTTCGATGCATATCCTCAAATCCAACATAAGTTGTTATCTCCTCTAAAGTTGGTGTCAATTCAAAATTTGAGAAACGAAACACATTATTCATCAGATCCCAAAAAGGCAGAAGTACATCAGCCACATCCCCTTAGGATTGATTGTCATGATATTTGTCAAAAAACCTAATTACTTAAATATTTCATTATGATCCAATAGATCTATCTCACTCCACCATGTCCAAAGTTGTCATGGGGCACAGTCTACAATTTACAGTGGTACATTTCCATTTTTTTTCCTCTTCTAAATTTTTTGCGAACCGGAGGAGACATGCTATACCTATGGATAGAGACACAATATTAAGAAACGTCTAGACTCTTGGCGAAACTTAATTCACTAATTTCTTGAATTTTAACTTGACTCGTAAATGTTAGTTCAAACCTTAAAATGGACTCAGATGCAAAATAATTTTATTCAAAAATAAAAAGTGAGAGAAATATGGACATCAACATTTTTTATTTTTTTATTTTTTATTATTTATTTTTAAGGGACGACACTTATTTAGACCAATTCTACCAAAAAAATTTCAATGACAGACCCCTATATAATTTCAATCATAAATTTAGAAGAAAATACAACTAAGTATTCTATAAGAAATAAAATAATCTTAGAAGAAAAACATGATCATTTTATATATGTCGTACAAAACTCAACCTCAAGACCCCTAAAGGT
>NW_025891415.1:0-3314 GCF_002878395.1 Capsicum annuum
TTTTGGAGATGAAAAAAGGGGTGTGACAACTAAGATCAAACAATATGCAAATTTCCAAAACCAGTATGCAAACCAACAAACCCCAAAAGCGCAACAACAGAAAAAGTCAGCCCGTACGTGAACTCAGACGGAGGCAGCAAACGACAGACCAAAAATAGATTCCGGCGAACCTCACTGTTTTCAGCCAGATTCAGCTAGAAACCAATGAAAAAGGGGAAAAATATTGGAAACTTCAAACCGGACTCATTGAACGGACAAACTGGACAAACGATGATGCCAATTTCGGTGAGATTTCATCGAAAATCTAAAGAAGGTCGATCGAATCTCTCAAATTCTCTCCATTTTTTACTCTTAATCGTGTGTATTCTGTGTGGGTGTGTGTTTGTTGTGATGTGCATCCAGGTCAGTGAGAGTGTTTGTAATTTTTTATAAATGTGATGGTGAGTGTTAGGAGGAAGAAAATAAAAAGAATGAAGTATGTGTTTTCATGCTGTGTGATGGTGTGAAGATTTTGTGAGTGAAGGCCTGATTGTGAGTGTATTGTCAAGGTCCTCCTCCATTTCTTTTGTCATTTGTACATATATAATGGGCATGGATTTGTTATGATGTGGAAATTTTGGTGGGTCCCATAAATATTTTTTCTTTGTAGACAAGAAAAAAGAGCTGGGAGGGTCACATGGGTGGAGGGTGGGGTAGTGGGTATGGTGTGGTCTTTTGATTGGGTAGGTTGTTAGGATGAGGTGTAAAGTTGGTTAGGATAAGATTTGTTAGGATTTTGTTAAGGGTTCTATTTTTTTGTATTTTTGTGGGGTATAATTACATGGATTAGGGTGTATAATAAAGTGAGGTAAAAATGAATAAAATTGGAATTGGAATGGACAAAATTAGGTGTCTACAACATGCCCCTTTTGAATGTAAACATGAAGTGTTTTCAGACAAAGAAGTAGATAACAAGACAAAATTTTGTTCAAAAAGAAGCAGAAGGAAGGAGGAAAACCAAGTCTTGACTTTGGACATCATACTCATCCCTAGTTATGAGGGAATCAAGTCACAGGTATCCCCAAGGACTGAAAGAAGAGGGACTATACCAAGTTGGAGAGTCGAGCGAGGTTCTGTCGAGGTTCTGGTCTGCGGCTCTGTCATTACATCAAAAACAAAAATTACAAGTTAAAACATAAATGAAATTACAAAAGTCCTATCTATGCGCCTTCTTTCGGACTCTTGACTTGAGTTTCATCACCCTATTCTTCAGGCGGGCTCCTGACTTGCAATTTCTTCAACTTGTTGCCTGACTTTCAATTTCTTCGCCCTATTCTCCAGGTGGGATCCTGACTTGCTATTTTTAAATTTGTTGACTTTGAATTTCTTCACCTTATTGTTTGACTTTCCATTTATTCTCCATGTTCTTCGGGCGGGCTCCAATGTTGCTTGAATTATCAAAATAAGGAAGTGCGTCTCCTTACAAATGCCGCTTAAATTACCCAAACAGGAAAGTGCGTCTCCTTACAGATGTTGCTTGAATTACCAAAACATGGAAGTGAGTCTCCTTACCAATGCCGCTTAAATTACCAAAACAAGAAAGTGTGTCTCCTTACCAATGCTGCTTGAATTACCCAAACAAGGAAGTGCGTCTCCTTACAAATGTTGCTAGAAATACCCAAACAGGAAAGTGCGTCTCCTTACCAATGCCTCTTAAATTACCAAAACAAATAACTGCTTCTCCTTACCAATGCCGCTTAAATTACCAAAATAAGAAAGTCTATCTCCTTACCAATGCTGCTTGAATTACCCAAACAAAGAAGTGCGTCTCCTTACAAATGTTGCTTGAATTGTCCAAACAAAAAAGTGCGTCTCCATACAAATGTTGCTTGAATTTTCCAAAAAAGGAAGTGCATCTCCTTACAAATACCGCTTGAATTACCAAACAAGAAATTATGTCTCCTTACAAATACCGCTTGAATTACCCAAACAAGGAACTGCGTTTCCTTACAAATGTTGCTTGAATTACCAAAATAAGGAAGTGAATCTCCTTACAAATGTTGCTTGAATTGTCCAAACAAGGAAGTGCGTCTCCTTACAAATACCACTTGAATTACCAAACAAGGAAGTGCATCTCCTTACAAATACCACTTAAATTACCAAACAAGAAAGTGTGTTTCCTTACAAATGTTGCTTGAATTACCAAAACAAGGAAGTGCATCTTCTTGCAAATGTTGCTTGAATTGTCCAAACAAGAAAGTGCATCTCCTTACAAATACCACTTGAATTACCAAACAGGGAAGTGCATCTCCTTACAAACACCGCTTGAATTACCAAACCAAGAAAGTGTGTCTCTTTACTAATGTCTCTTGAATTTGTAGAAGTGAGAATATTACGGCCTTTGATGTTTAGGCTTTGAAATCCTTGATTCGAAGGTAGCATGTGTTCCTGTTTCATACAAAGAAAACTTGTTAGTTTAAAAACATGGAGGTTGGTTTGTGGCTTTGGTTTTTGTGGAAATCGCTCTTGCCCCTGTTACATTTAATCTTGCTTCCAACCATTAGCACGTGTCACTGACTTGCTACATCATTGAACCGAACTCAGATTATTAAGAGTGACTCTAAAGAAGATACAGTGTCACACCCTTTTTCATAACCAAAAAGAATCGATTTTAGGTTCGAAAGGGTTTTTATTAGTAAAGTGACAAAATGAAGATTGGTTTTGCAAAGGATTATTTTCATTCAAAACTTAGAGCCGCCACTTGGAATAATTCGGTATGCCAAGTCACATTTGGAAAATCCTTTTCAAAATGATTTTTGACTCCGTAAAACTAATCCACGAACAGAGATTTTGACTAAGGAATTCTGTTGACCGAGGGGAAGGTGTTACGCACCCTTCGGTCCCGTGGTTTGACCACGGTCGCTTGGTGGAGCGTATCGGCTCATTTGACATTATGAATATATAAACCACATAAAATCACACCAAACAATCAATCAAACAAACAAACAAAACAAATCAAAAATTATAATGTCCAGTTCGATTATTACAATCCCAAAATTAAAAAAAAAACAAAAACATAAACCTACTCTATTCTATGCTAATTCTAAACTACACTCCATTGCTTTATCCACCCGACGTTCTGGGCCTTGATCGTGCGTCGTCTTCAAGTACATGGTACTTCAGGGCATTCCCCGATGAATAAGTACATAAGACCTCGGGGCATTCCCCGGCTGAATAGTACAATTGATCCAAAGTGATAAAACAAAACCACTCAACACACATTTCAAGCATTCACCAATCCAACGTTCTTAAATTTGCCTACCTCTATTTCTCGC
>NW_025891416.1:0-1524 GCF_002878395.1 Capsicum annuum
TTGGGGTACCTATCCATTACATTGGTATAGGACCTGGTCGTGATGCCTTTCTCTACAAGTGATTTTGGAATTTTTTTTCATCATATTGGCAAGATCATGTTTTTCAAATTGTTGGAAAACCAATCAGTTTGTTCTTAAACTGATATAATTGCTGATGTTTGGTTCAGTGTACTCAATTGTTGGATAAAAGGGCCAAGTCTCATGCGAGGATTTATAGTCTCTGCACACACCACATGTTACTCACTGTTTGGCATTCATTAATCTATCACCACGGGCAGGAAAGTTTCATGTTTTTAAATGAGTTGAATGCTCTAAATATTGATTATGATAAACATAGATTTAAAATATATATAAGCATCTCACCTTTGCGACACCTATCATGCTATATGTATTATTTATATAGGCTAAAAGGCTCTTTCGTCCATGATCAACTGTTATGGGGGCACACTTTTTCTGCGGTATAAAATAGTAGTTACTTTGCTTAACCATTTTATACATTTCATTTGTTGTAATCAATCTAGTATTTTAGAAAGAAGGGTAAGTCGATGACTTTCTTTAGTTAATTATCGGAAGAGGAAAAGTGATACAAGATATGAGGTTCATTGACGAATCAAGTTCTATAAACAGAAACCTATATGTATTAAAAAAGAAAATGCACTTAGAAGGATATACAAATTAATACATAGTAATTCACAGGGAAAAGGGAAAGAACTTATTCCTCATCTTAAATTTTAAGAGATTACCAAACAGATTAGAATTCATTCTCAATTTATCTTTTAGCCTCGAACTGCATATACAAATTAGGAATTATTTTTGCTAAGAAAATTTCAAACACTATCTGTAATGCTAACCTAAATAATCCCACCTATGCTCATCAGGCCACAAAATGGCCCAAATACTGATTAAGCTATTTTCCGATTAATAAATGTAAAAATTATATATATACATATGGACTATTACTTATTACATAAAATTCTTTATTTGAAAAGTAACTAGTGTGCGTATCCGCGCGATGCGCAAATAATATTAAAATATTATTTTTATTATTTTATATCGAAATGTCTCGCTTGAGCATATTAAATCATATTACTTTAAAGAAAAATTCAACTATCATATTATTTTTCAATGAAATGCGAAAAAAAAAAAAACTACCCCACCCACCTTCCGCCCCTACCTCGCCTATTTCAAGATCAGATGATCTACCTCTTTATCCGCTTGAGAAGACTAACTTGAATTTAAAATAAAATATTTTATCCCCACCCCTCCATTTTCATCCATACTTACCTCAATCCCTCTTATCTCAAATTAAATCTATACGAAAAAATAATCATGTCATTGTAAAAAAAAAATTATATTTCATATTTTTTTTAATTATATTATTCACAATTTAAAGGTAATAGATTGCTAATATTCCTCCCTCACCCCATCTCTAACGAAATTTATATGAGTAAAAACAATTATGTAATTAAAAAAAAAATGTATTTATGTTTTACTTTGTTTTATTATTTACAATATAAAGATTTC
>NW_025891417.1:0-4164 GCF_002878395.1 Capsicum annuum
TTAATCTAAGTATTTTGTTCCACCATCCCCAAAACATGTTATTATTTATTTAAATTATTTTTAATTTAATTATTTTACTCCACCAGCCCCAAAACATGTTGTTATATGTTTAAATCATTTTTAATTTAACTATTTTTCTTTCAAACTACAAGATACTAATGGCCCATCGATTCACATAGTCTACGATCGACTACTATGTTTAGTTGCAAAATGATGGAGTGTAAGATCGATGATAGACTATATATAGTTTTTGAACTCTTTATGAATTTAATCGTCAATTTGAATTTAAGTTAACTATAAAGAAGAATAACTAACAGAAAAAAGAAACAATCACAAAAAAGAGGGAAAACATAATTTTGAAACTGAAATACTTATATTCAACTTGTTCATTGCATTACATTCATCTTCAAAAAAAAGGCAAAATAGAAGAAGCTTTCTTCTACCAAAATCCTACTAAGAAAGTTTCTTCATCAATGAACAATACAAAAAAACATATAAACATAATCATTCATAAAAACTTAAACTAAATTAGGGTGATGGTGGGGTGGTGGTGGTGATGGTGATGCATAGTATTAAAGGGATCGAGTTCGAAGGAACTTACATGTGGCTGCATCTAGAATTTTTACCTTGATGCTTTGTAGTTGTGTTCGCTTACCTTCCGTCATTGGTCATTTTTTGGTAGTTTTCCTTCTGCTGAAAGTCACTGTCTTCCAGCCATCTGAGTAAGAATGAAGATTGGTGCTTTATGCGTAGAAATGAATATTGATGTCTTTACAGTAAAAAATAATGAAAGAAAATTGATATCTAATTTGTTTAAATAAAGGAAGAAGATTGATATCTTCTTTGTTAATAAAAATGGATGAAGATTGAAATCTTATGTATTAAATAAATAAATGAAGATTGATATCTTCTGTGTGAAAAAATCTAGATGAAGTTCGATATCTTCTATGTAAAAAACATGAATAGCTGTTCTGCGTAGAAATGAAGATTTCTATTGTATAAAATGAAGATATCTTTACTGTAAAAATGAATATATCTTATGAGTAAAAATGAAGATCTCTTCTCTATAGAAATAAATGTTATCTATTAAAATGAACGACAGTGTAGAAATAAAGATCTTTGGTAAGAAAAGACATAGAATTTTAAAAAGACTATAAAGGGATAAAACACCATTTTTCTCATAGCTGTCCAAAATTTATACAATTTGAGACAAATTTAGAAACTACAGATGCATTTTTATTTTCATGTTGATAAGGATTCAAATTTGATGAATGCCCGGAGGAGTGTATGAGTAACGGTATATTACCTATTCTGGTATCTAAGAAATGTCTTGCCCTTTATAGTATGATAGAGGGTATGGCTGTTGTGGTGATCCAGAAGTTTTTTGACCCTGATGTATTTATGCTCTCTCTCACTCTCTCTTTTTCTCTCTCTCTTTCTATATATATATATGTACCTTTGAGGCTTACATACTATATTACATTTTTAATTGAGAACAATGGGGTGAAGGGCTTTTCCAAGCTGAGGTCTATAAAACCTCCAATAGGAATTTTACTGTTCCCCATTCTAAGCACAAACTCTGAGCTGTTGCTGAATGAAGACTAGAAGGTGGTTAAGATACAAGAAACAAGATACAAAATCTTGTATCTTGATCACCTTCTAGTCTTCATTCAGCAACAGCTCAGAGTTTGTGCTTAGAATGGGGAACAGTAAAATTCCCATTGGAGGCTTTATAGACCTCATCTTGGAAAAGATCTCTACCCCCATTGTTCCAATTGAAAATGTAATATAGTACATAAGCCTCCAAGATACATATATATGAGAAGAAGATAGAGAAAGAGAGAGTTAGAGAGAACATTAATACATCAAGGCTGAAAAACTTCTAGATCACCACAGCAGCCATACTCTCTATCATACTATAAAGGGCAGGACATTTCTTAGATAGCAGAATGGGTAAGCTACTGTTACTCATATACTCCTCAAGGCATTCATCAAATTTGAATCCCTATCAACATAAAAATGAGAATGCACCACTAGATTCTAAAATTGTCACAAATTGTATAAATTTGGGACAACTATGAGAAAAATGGTGTTTTAGCCCTTTACAGACTTTTTAAAACTTTATGTCCTTTCTTACCAAAGATCTTCATTTCTACACCATCGGTCATTTTTATAGATAACATTTATTTCTATACATAAGAGATCTTCATTTTTATTCATAAGATATATTCATTTTTACATGGAAGATATCTTCATTTTTATGCAAAAGAACTCTTCATTTCTACGCTGAACAACTATTCATTTTTTTTACATAGAAGATATCAAACTTCATCCAGTTTTTCCACACGAAAGATATCAATCTTCATTTATTTATTTAACACATAAGATATCAATATTCATCCATTTCATTAACAAAGAAGATATCAATCTTTATCCATTTCATTAACAAAGAAGATATCAATCTTCATCCATTTCGTTAACAAAGAAGATATCAATCTTCATCCATTTCATTAACAAAGAAGATATCAATCTTCATCCATTTCATTAACAAAGAAGATATCAATCTTTACCCTTTTTTAAACACATTAGATATTAATATTCTTTCATTTTTTACACTAAAGACATCAAAATTTAATTTCCACGCATAAAAAATGCATAAAAAGCAATCTTCATTCTTACACATAACAAAACAATCTTCATTTACACATACAAGATCTAATGTAATACCCCTCACTTTTTCCTAGCTTAATTTCATCCCTAGAATGCTAGGTGATTCAGTCTTTCTCAAGAGTCATTTCATATCTTACCTTAAGGCTAGAAAGTTGATTTCCAAAGGGTGTATCTATCATCTGGTTCGAGTCAAGGACATTACGTCTGAGAATTCAATAGTTTAGGCAGTCAGTGTAGTTAATGAGTTTCCTGATATTTTTCCCGAATATTTTCTAGGGGTAACTTCCAATAGATAAATAGAATTCAGGATTGACCTTCTTCCAGATGCTCAACCCATCTCAATACCTTCATATCATATGGATCCCACCGAGCTTAAAGAGTTGAAAGAGCAACTCAAAGATCTTTTAGATAAAGGTTTCATATGACCTAGTATTTCTCCATGGGTCTCTCCCATCTTCGCGCAAAAGAAAGATGGATCTTTATGAATGTGCATTGACTATCGTCTATTGAATAAAGTTACAGTCAAGAACAAATATCCTCTTCCTAAAATTGATGACTTATTTGATCAAATCCAAGGTGAAAGTTATTTCTCAAAAATAGACCTTAGATCTGGGTATCATCAACTTGAAGTAAGGGAATATGATATTCTAAAGACAGCTTTCAGAACCCTTTACGATTATTTTGAGTTTCTAGTCATGTCCCTCGGGTTAAGAAATGCCCCAGCAGCCTTCATGGACTTGATGAACAGAGTTTTTAAATAGTATCTGGAAATCTTTGTCATAATCTTTATCGATGATATTCTTGTCTACTCTCGTAGTGAGGACGATCATATAGACCATCTTAGAATTCTGTTGCACACTCTTAGAGATCCCCAATTATTCTCCCAATTCAGTAAATGTTAATTTTGGCTAAGTTCAGTATCTTTCTTTGGTTATATTATTTCCAGTAAAGGTATTAGAACTGATTCTCAAAAGACAAAAGCCATAAGAAATTGACCTAGACTTATTTCTCCATCAGACATTAGGAGTTTCTTGGGTTTAGCTGGCTATTACAGACATTTTTTGAGGGTTTCTCATCTATTGCATCTTCTATATCTAGATTGACTTAGAATAAAGTTAAGTTTCAGTGGTCAGTTTCCTGCGAGAAGAGTTTTTAGGAGTTGAAGACTCGACTCACTTTAGCCCCAGTTTTAGCATTACCCAATGGTACAGATGATTTTATTGTTTATTGTGATGCCTCTAAAGTTTGTTTGGTTTGTGTTTTAATGCAGAGAGGTAAGGTTATAGCCTATGTTTCTATACATCTTATGCCTCATAAAAAGAATTACCCAAACCATGATCTTGAGTTACTTACTGTTGTGTTTGCTTTGAAAATCTGGAGACATTATCTTTATGGGGTGCATGTTGATGTGTTCGCGGATCACAAAAGTTTTCAGTATGTGTTTACTTAAAGGGAGTTGAACCTCCGTCAGAGAAGTTGGTTAGAATTGTAGAA
>NW_025891418.1:0-1007 GCF_002878395.1 Capsicum annuum
TCGTCATATGCTTGCCTCAAAGATTAAGCCATGCATGTGCAAGTATGAACAAATTCAGACTGTGAAACTGCGAATGCCTCATTAAATGAATTATAGTTTGTTTGATGGTATCTACTACTCGGATAACCATAGTAATTCTATAAATAATATGTGCAACAAACTCTGACTTCTAGAAGGGATGCGTTTATTAGATAAAAGTTCGACGTAGGCTCTGCCCATTGCAGCGATGATTCATGATACTCGATGGATTGTATGGCCAACGCGCCGGCGACGCATTATTCTAATTTCTGTGCTACTAAGTTTCGATGGTAGGATAGTGGCCTACCATGGTGGTGACGGGTGACGAAGAATTAGGGTTCGATTTTAAAGAGGGATCCTGAGAAACGGCTACCACATCTAAGGAAGGCAGCAGGCGCGCAAATTACCCAATCCTAACACGGGGAGGTAGTGATAATAAATAACAATACTGGGCTCAATGAGTCTGGTAATTGGAATGAGTACAATCTAAATCCCTTAATGAGGATCCATTGGAGGGAGAGTCTGGTGCCAGCAGCTGTGGTAATTCCATCACCAATAACTTATATTTAAGTTGTTGCAGTTAAAAAGCTCAAAGTTGGACTTTGGGATTGGCCGACCGGTCCCCCTATGGTGTGCAGTGGTCGTCTCATCCCATCTGTCGGCGATGCGCTCCTAGCCTTAACTGGCCGGGTCGTGCCTCTGGCGCTGTTACTTTGAAGAAATTAGAGTGCTTAAAGCAAGCTTGCTCTATGTATACATTAGCATGGGATAAAATTATAGGATTTTGGTCCCATTACATTGGCCTTCGGGATCGAAGTAATGATTAACAGGGACAGTCGGGGGCATTTGTATTTCATAGTAAGAGGTGAATTATTGGATTTATGAAATACGAACAACTGTAAAAGCATTTTCCAAGGATGTTTTCATTAATAAAGAACAAATGTTGGGGGCTCAAAGGCGATCAGATACCGTCCTAGTATCAATCATAA
>NW_025891419.1:0-1060 GCF_002878395.1 Capsicum annuum
TTCGGATCACAAATTCCTTGGTCTACAAGTAATGTTGCCAATTACCCAAGGCTCGAATCAAGGCGTATAACTCTAGATCATATGTGGAATAATTTAGAGTTGCTCCCTTGAGCTTCTCACTAAAATAAAAAATCGGTTAAAGATCTTGCATTAAGATGGGACCTATTCCTACCTTACTTGCATCATATTCAATTTCAAACATCTTATTAAAGTTGGGTAATTACAACAAGAAGGAGAAAATAAGCATAGCCTTCAAGGTTTCAAATTCTTTGGCTTGCTCTTCATCCCATTTAAAAGGTTTGTCCTTTCAAATGACATCAGTCAAGGGAGAGGCGAGAGTACTAAATCCTTTGACAAACCACCTATAGAAACTAGCCACCCCATGGGAGCTTCGTACATCACTAATGGATTTTGGAGTTGGCCAATTCTTTATAGCATCTATCTTAGATTTATCCGCCTCGACTCCTCTTGTGCTTACAAAAAATCCCAAAAATATAACTTCATTCACACCAAAATAACATTTCTCAAGATTAGCATACAAATTTTCCTTTCTAAGGACTTCAAATACACTTTGAAAATGTAAAATATGCTCTTCAAGGGATTTTATATAAACGAGGACATCATCAAAATACACCACAACAAACTTTCTAATCAATGGTTTTATCACATGATTTATGACCGCATGAAAGTACTAGGAGCATTAGTGAGGCCGAATGGCATGACCATCCATTCATATAGACCAAACTTCATCTTAAAGGCAGACTTCCATTCATTACACGGTTGCATTCTTATTTGGTAGTAGCCACTCCTAAGATTAATTTTTGAAAACACAAATGAGCTATTTAATTCATCAAGCATATCATCCAATTGGGGAATAGGGTGGCGATACTTTATGGTTGTCTTATTTATGACTCAGCAGTCCACACATATTCACCATGTTCTATCTTTCTTTGGAACCAACAAGACCGGAACCGCACATAGACTCATGCTTTTGTTGATGTATTCCTTTTTGAGAAGTTCATCAACTTGCCATTGAAGTTATTTGGTATACATAGGGTTA
>NW_025891420.1:0-1149 GCF_002878395.1 Capsicum annuum
AAGTAAAATCCCATGGATGTGCATTTCAAATGGTAGCTGAATTAAGTGAAGCAAATTTTCCCCTATTTCAACAAAGAAAATTTATCAGTTAAAAACTTAGTGGTGGCTTGCAGCTCTTGGCTTCTCAAGTATCTGCCCCTGCACTCGTTCCTTTCATCTTTGTTCCAAATCCCTGACACTTGCCCTGTCTTGCCGCATCATTGACCCAGATCCAGATTGAGGAAAATGAGTTCTGACTCGTACAATGGCTTTTCATTTTACCATGCCTTTGAGGTGCACCCTTTTCCCAAATCTGAATGCTTCCACGAATCCAACAACCTGTCGGTTGATAGACTTCCTTTGTTTCGTGTTGAATTATGATCATATTTCTTTCCTGTGCTGTTCCTTGGCTTTTTCTCATATAATTGGAAAGACTGGTAGTAAATTTTGAAATCCTTTCTCACTTGTTTTGACACAGACTTGACTTAAAATGTAAAGAAATGATGGTGACTTTTATTTTGACAACTGACAATAAAAAGATAAAAAGCATGAATATGTAAATGAAAGAAAAGGGCAATGTCCCATATTCAAAAAGAAAACTTATCTGAATACGACAACCAACTCCAATGAGTATGACATGCATTTTGGGTTAAGCTGTCTGATCTTCCTATCCAAACTCTCCTTTTATTGTTGACTTCGTGCGTTTGCCGCTGAGGCGCTTCTTCAAATCCATTGGACTCATACATCACATTCAATTGACGACATCTTAAAATACTTTCGCCAACAAATCTCTTTCTTTTCACTTTTCACTTTTCTCTTGAACTCGCCATCGCCTTATGGTGCCCGTGAGGGTTTTCACCAATAAGACTCTCTCATTTTTATTTCTCACCACTCACTAACGCCTTATGGTGCCTGCGAGGGTTTTCACCAATAAGACTCGCATTTTCATTTCTCTTAACTCACCATCGCCTTATGATGCCCACGGGGGTTTTCACCAATAAGACTCTCTCATTTTTGTATTTCTTTTCTGATTTCTTATACTGAGGGAGACAAGTGGTACCTCATAATGTATCATCATATTCATTGCATGCTTAGCCTTAACATTATCAAAAATTAATCTGAGGGACTTTCTTTGGTTGTAACTTGGCTTTTGGATAAGGTTAGAAAAGG
>NW_025891420.1:1249-5200 GCF_002878395.1 Capsicum annuum
CACCAATAAGACTCTCTCATTTTTGTATTTCTTTTCTGATTTCTTATACTGAGGGAGACAAGTGGTACCTCACAATGTATCATCATATTCATTGCATGCTTAGCCTTAACATTATCAAAAATTAATCTGAGGGACTTTCTTTGGTTGTAACTTGGCTTTTGGATAAGGTTAGAAAAGGATGGCAAGAGGTTCAAACGATACTTGAAGTGGGGGTGGGACTTACAACTTTTGGAATCGACTCAAACAACACATTAACTCATGCCCCAGTTTTGTTGATTGGGTGAATCTTAAATCTTTATTTGGTTGGACCGAGCCCGAAATAGGGCAGCCACGTATCTCACTCCCGAGAGAGGAGAATCAGGTCGCACGTAGTTCCGATCAGCTTGTTCTTTGTTTTGATTTGATTTTTTTCTTTTATTTTCGAACTCTTTCTTTTATTCTTATTTTCTTGACTTTTATCTTTGACTCTATTTTGATTCTAAAAGAAGGATATGAAAGAAAATTAAAACGAAGCCCAAATGGGTAAACAAAGGATGACACAATGTTTAGATAGAAGAATAAAATGCTTTCATCATAACAATCTTCAAAAATGCCAGTACTAAACATGCAATAAAATCAACAAAGGATCAAATATGATACATAATATCTTTTGACCGCATCAGCATTGATAGCCATTTCTGCCATTTTTCCTTCAATATCTATCAAATATAAGGCTCCATTGGGCAACACTTTCTTCACAACGAAAGGACCTTGCCAGTTAGGGGAGAACTTGCCTTTCGCTTTAACCTGGTGAGGAAGGATACATCTCAATACCAATTGACCAACTTCAAAATTCCTGGGACGGACCTTTTTGTTATATGCTCGATCCATCCTCCTCTGATACAACTGGCCATGACATATAGACGTTAGGCTTTTTTCCTCAATCAAACTCAAATGCTCCAGTCGGGTTTTTCCCATTCATCATCATCAATCTCTGCTTCTATAATGACTCGAAGAGAGGGAATTTAAACTTCTGCAGGGATGACTGCTTCTGTCCCATACACTAATAATTATGGAGTTGCCCCTGTTGAAGTGCGAACAGTGGTACGATAACCTAGCAATGCAAACGACAACTTTTCATGCCACTGTCTAGACCCTTGTACCATTTTTCACAGTATCTTTTTTATATTCTTATTGGCGGTTTCTACAGCATCATTGGCCTTTGGGCGCTATGGAGTAGAATTTCGATGTGCGATCTTAAACTGTTGACACACTTCTTGCACCAAATAACTATTGAGATTGGCAGCATTGTCTATAATGATCATCTTAGGAATTCCAAATCTACAAATGATATTGGCATGAACAAAATCTACCACAGCCTTCTTTGTCACTAACTTGAAAGTTACTGCTTCTACCTACTTTGTGAAGTAGTCAATGGCTACCAAAATGAATCTATATTCGTTTGATGCCTTCGGCTCAATCGGTCCAATCATATCCATTCCCCAAGCCACAAATGGCCATGGAGCGGCCATTACATGCAACTCAGCCGGAGGAGAATATATCAGATCACTGTTTACCTGACATTGATGATACTTTCGAACTAATGGAATAGAATCCCTCTCCATAGTAAGCCAGTAATAACCTACTCGAAGAATCTTCTTTGACAAGACATGACCGTTCATATGCGACCCACATACTCCAGAGTGTATTTCAACCATGATTATCGAGGCTTCTCTTGCATCTACACACCTCAAAAGTCCCAGATCTGGGATTCTCTTATATAAGATCCCCCCGCTTAAGAAAAATCCACTAGCCAAACGCCTAATAGTTCTCTTTTGGTCGTTGGTGGCATATGTTGGGTATTCTCCTGACTGAATGTATCACTTGATATCCAAGAACCAGGGTTCTCCATCAAGCTCTTCTTTAACTGCATTACAGTAAGTATACTGATCACGACTCTGTGTATGTACAAGATCGATGTAGGCTTTATCAGGGTATTAGAGCATTAAAGACAGAGTGGCTAAAGCATCAACAATTTCATTATGAATCCTTGGAATATGCCTAAATTTTACTAACATAAACCGTTGACATAGCTCCTGCAAGCATTGTCGACACGGGATGAGCTTCAAATCCCGCATCTCTCAATCACCTTGAATTTGATGAGCGAGCAAATCTGAATCCCCCAATACCAATAATTCTTGGACTCCCATATCAACAGCTAACCTCAAACTAAGAATGCAGGCTTCGTACTCTATCATATCGTTAGTACAGTAGAATTGAAGTTGTGCTATTATCGGGAAATGTTGTCCCGATTCAGAGATAAGAACTGCACCTATTCTGAATCCTTTTATATTGACATCTCCATCGAAGAATAACTTCCAACCTGGATCAGCATCTATAATGACTTTATCAACACACGACACTTCTTCATATGTCTTTAATGGCTTGTACTCTTCATCGATAGTATTCTCAGCAAGATAATTTGCTAAGGCTTGGGCTTTCATGGCGGTTCGAGTCACATATACCATGTCGAACTCGGTAACCAATATTTCCCACTTTGCCAATTGACCTGTCGGCATAAACTTCTGAAAGATGCACTTCAAAGGATCCATGCGGGAGATGAGATAAGTAGTATAAGATAAGAGATAATGCTTCAACTTCTGTGCTACCCAAGTTAGGGCACAACACGTCCTTTCAAGAAGATATACCTGGCCTCACATGCGGTGAACTTCTTGCTAAGATAATAAATAGCCTGCTCCTTTTTGCCTGTGACATCATGTTGACCCAAGACACAATCGAAAGAATTATCCATGACTGATAAATATAAGATCAAAGGCCTACCAGGTTTCGGGGGTACCAGCACGTGTGGATTTGACAAATATCTTTTGATTCGATCGAACGTTTCCTGATATTTTTCAGTCCATTTTACCGCAGAACTCTTTTTCAGCAACTTGAATATGGGCTCACAAGTGGTTGTGAGTTGAGCAATAAACCTGTTAATGTAGTTCAGTCTATCAAGCAAACTCATCACCTCAGTCCTATTCTTGGGCGGGGGCAAATCCTGAATGGCTTTGATTTTCAAGGGATCCAACTCAATCCCCAACGGCTGACCACAAACCCCAACAACTTTCCAGACGGAACTCCAAATACATATTTTGCCGGGTTGAGTTTGAGATTATACCTGCGAAGCCGTTCAAAGAACTTTCTTAAATCTTTAACATGGTCGGCCCAACTTTTTTACTTAATAATCACATCATCCACGTATACCTCAATCTTCTTATGCATCATATTATGAAACATAGTGGTTATAGCTCTCATGTATGTTGCTCCAGCATTCTTCAAACCGAACGGCATTACTCGATAACAATAGGTCCCCCATGGTGTGATAAAAGACGTCTTCTCCCCGTCTTCATCATCCATAATGATCTGGTGATATCCGGCATAGCAATCCACAAAAGAGGCAACCTCATGTTTAGCACAGTTTTCTAACAAAATATGGATGTTGGGCAGTGGAAAATCATCTTTCAGACTTACTTTATTCAAATCACGGTAATCAACACACACTCGAATTTTGCCATCTTTCTTTGGTACGGGAACAATATTGGATAACCATATAGGATAACGAGCCACTCGAATTACTTTAGCTTCAAGTTGTTTCATGATTTCCTCTTTGATTTTAATACTTACATCAGTTTTAAACTTCCTCAACTTCTGTTTCACAGGAGGGAATGCGGGATCAGTTGTTAATTTGTGAGCCACTAATTCAGTGCTTAAACCAGGCATATCATCATAAGACCATGTAAAAACATCCTTATAATCAATTAATGCTTGAATCATTCCATCTTTTAGTTGTGGCAAAGCATGTACACTGATTTTAGTTTCCCTAACATCTTCTTGATCCCCTAGATTTATTGGCTCAGTCTCATTCAAATTAGGATTCGGTTTGTCTTCAAACTGTTCCAACTCTTTGTT
>NW_025891421.1:0-2990 GCF_002878395.1 Capsicum annuum
GAATAAAGGTGGAGTTGAAGAATGTTGTTTTATATTGGGGTTTTGGGGAGAGTGTAATTGGTCTTTTTTTGGGGGTTGGTTGGAGGGTGGGGTGTGTGGGGGTGGGGTTGGGTGTGTGGGGGGTGGGGGATTTGTTTCCCATTTGATGTTCGATACCTGTATTGGAGCTAGCTCGACGTATTAATCTGGATTCGTGTCGGATAGGGCCCATTATTCAAGGGTAGTGCTTCCTATATATCAAGGATTTTTTCATACCCAGGGTTCAAATCCGAGATCTTTGATTCCGACCAAGAATTTTTCATATCCAGAGTTCGAACCCGAGACCTCTGATTAAGGGAGGAGCCGCCTATCCACTGCACCAGAAGTCCACATCCTTTGGTAGTAAGGAAGTGGTCTACTCAATGAGGTTGTTTTAAGTTTATAACTAGGTAAAATACTTTTCACTATCAGATTACGTATCAGATAACTACATGTAATCATATATAAAGAAGTCCGAATTATCTAGTAACCTATTTCCTCTATTAATTTTTGTGACATAATTTTATAGCCAAATCTTCATATTTAGCTATAAAAGTTTATAAAGTTTCACATTTTAAAATAGAAAGTTTATAGTTGGATGTTTACAACGATAGAAACGTGTTACTTTTAACAAATAAATAAACAAATAGTATCACATAGCTTAAAATAAAGACAATAAAAAATAAGACACATTTGTAAATATCTTCTACCCTATCAGTATATTTATATAAATTAAACTGTAATTTTATTATATTTTAAGTGTATCTTGGAGAAGTCAATTTAATTAATTCTACAAACCTACACAAGTTTTTTTCTTTCTTTCTAAAGATAAAAATAATATAATTAGATTAAATTTTAACAACAGGCAGGCTTTCTTCAAATTCTAATAGTATATAGAAAGATAAAAGACAAATTTGACCCTTTTAATCCATTTTTTTCTTTTTACTGATTTTTATCCCAAAAAAATAACAATATTAAAAACAAAAGTACAAAGTTGTTGTAGCTCACAGTTTTTTTTTTTTTTTTTTTTTAGCTTTAAAGTACCATTGAGACATATTCATAAAAACCACTCTGCACATATACGTACATTCATCAAAGAACTCTTTTAGTAGGGGCCAATATAATTTTAGAGAAAGAGTCAATATAATTCTGCGCATCGAATTTCAAAATTTAAATTTTATGAGTTTGAATTCGGTAATTTAACTCGATTCATTTGATTCAATGGATTTGAAGTCGATTGTTTGTACTTATTTGGGTTTGAGCTAAAACTCTCAGGTTCATCCGAATTATCTGAAAACTAGTTTATGTATATCTCAACTAATACTGAGTGTTTATCGAAAAAAATCATGTAGATATGTAAACTATGTTAGATTTATGAAAATAAGATTAAAGTATTTATTGAAGCAGACTGGACACCAATTCAATCATGAAAAAATATTCTTTTGTAGGAACTAAATTATATATAAATTACACAACACTTTGATGAAAATAAGGATCAATTTAAACATTTTTAAGAATTGGCTTAAATTAACCGAAGTTGATCATTTAATTGTTATATTTAATATTGGTTCTTTACTTCTGCAGAGATATCATTCAACAAGTGGTCTTATAAATGTTAAGGCCTGCAGTTGTACATATTAATTAATCAATCCTTAAATGATTAACAACTGCAATCCAATCAATTGATGAGATGGGAAGTAAATACAAAAAAGAATAAATACGTTCTCATATATATATATATATATATATATATATAAAATTCAACCAAAGTCTAATGTAATAGTAGATAAAGTTGATTCTAATTAACATGACATTCTTGTGTAGTTCTATTATTGTTGGTGTGATTTGATTGACTTCATAATAAACGCTGATATAGATTTAAAATTTAAATTTTAGGATTGAGTGTGAGGTGTTATTTAAAATTTAAATTTTAGGATTGAGTGTGAGGTGTTATCATATTATCAGACGCCTAGCTCAGTAATGTGAGCTTGTAACCCAAATGGGGGCATTAATGTGGTGGAATGTTAGGCAATCCCAGATGGTTGGGCTTGGTGGGCTAATTTCTGGCCTGCCCTGTCCAAGCACCGAGTTGGATCACGGGGCCTAATCGAAAGAATGGGCTTCTTGATTCCTAAAGAGGGTCGGATTGCGTAAGGCTGGTTTCACAGAGCAACAAATAATTCCCGCTCTGTGCAATGGAAGGACAACGGGCTAGTGCTGGTCAAGTCCAGTAACGCCTGATGGGCAGCTCTAATTAAACCACCGCTTTAAAAAAGGGAAACTAGCATCTCCAGCTTTTGCTGTTTAAATTTCAATGCAATCATCTTTATAAAAAAATAAATAAATCATATTATTAGACTAGAAATTAACTATATCTACTTAGTTATTGAACTTTGACATATATATATTCAAGCTTAAATTATTAAATTCAGATGAATTCATAAGTTGAAATCTTACCCTCGTTCTCGAAAACAAATCAATTCCACAAAATAAAAGAAAAAGAATGATAATTAAAAATTTAATATATAATTAAATATTAATTCTAATTGAAATGACACTAAGGAGTAGTCTAAAATACTATGATTCATATTTTATGTATGTATTTCACAGTTCACCTTAATTTAAAATTTAAATTTTATGGTTCGAATGAAATATTATCATAACTCATTTAATTTACTAGTTTTAGAATTAATTATATTTATTCTTTATTGAATTTTCTTAATATATTTATCATAAAAAATTTTAGCTAGAATTATTGAGTTCAGATGAATGAGAAATTACTCCCGAAAATTGTTTAGACAAACAAAGAAGAAAAAATGATTCAACAATAGGAAATTTATCATTTAATTTGATTATTTTTTATTTCTATTCACAAATAGTATAAAACAAGATCACTATATATTGTACTTTTATCATAATAATATCCTTGTTTTCAAAAACTTCTATTTGTATAAAACAAGATCACTATATAT
>NW_025891422.1:0-1534 GCF_002878395.1 Capsicum annuum
TTTTTTCTAATATATCTTCTAAATGAGACTGGTTTCTTTTCACTTTGGTTTGTCTTCCAACAATCTTTTAATAATGTAATGTTCTTCTTTGCATTTGCATTATAAATTGGCATATTCTACTAATATATTGAGACATTCAAGTCACGGCTGAGCAATACACTAAAACAAAAAAAATAAAATTAAGAGAGTTTATTAGTTGAAAGGAGGTGTTTATTTTTGTGGAGTTTTGAAATCAATTATTGTCTAGATTTGTTGAGTTATTATGAGTAGGCTGTTGTATCCTGGAGGGGACAAGTCAAGAGTATCACTGTCGGACTAGTGAAAAAATTACTGCAATGGGCTTGAATCTCATTATAAGTCTTCTCCATGTTTCTTAGGGCTTCGGGCCACAGGTGACAGAAGAGTTTTAAAATGAGGTGTAGGTGACACAATTCTTAATTAGTAGTTGGAGGTGACAATTACTTTATTATGGATTAAAAAAGTTGGGGAAGTTTGAAAATAACCCACAAGTTTTTAAATTTATACTTTGATCTCAATGTTTACCTAAAATAACAGAAAACAGAGGAAAAAAAAGCATCTTTCTCTCTCTTCTCATCCATTGTTGTTTTCCCTCTCTTAGAGATTTTTGTTGTTCATTATTTATGCTTCTTTATTCACCATCTTCTGCTTTATTATCATCATCTTCTACTTCATTATCATCTTTATCTTCTTCTTGTCGACCATTTGTTGTTGTTGTTGTTCTTGGTACAACGCTACTGGTGCGATCTGACAAATTTATTAAGTCAAATTTTGTTTACTACATCACTTTCCACTTTGACATTACTTCATAGGTGACGTTGGTAAGTAAAATTATGATTTTTATTCGTATTTGTCATCTGGGTACACTTCTATTTTTCCAACAATGGATAGAACCCGATCATGAATCCAGCATAAGTGCCCACAATTTAAACAGATCAATCATCTGGTGCATAGATGAGTAATCTATTACATTAAAACATTTATCTATTGCATCAGACTGTTTATCTGTTGCATCAAAAGATTTATCCGTCGCATCAGACGAATTATCTGTTGTATCAAACGTATTATCTGTTGCATCAGGATGTTTATCTGTTGCACCAGAATAATTATCTATTGCAATGAATGATTAATCTATTTGGAATAACGCAAATCATCCCATGCCATAAACCCAACAGATAACCAATATAGTTCAATGAAGGGGTAGGGGTGTTTGGAAGAGAAGGGCTGGAGAGGGGGGTTATTATTTTATTTTATTTTTAATTTAGATTTAATTGTATTAAAAAATTATTTTTATAATTATTTAAATTAAAATGACATATCTCGTTATTTAATTCGCCACTTTGCCACATCTTCAGCGTGTGTATTACACGCAGTTCATATTTTTTGCCACGTCAGCAAGTTGGGCTCAATTGAAATCATTTGTGAAGGAGTAAAGAGTTCAATAGGTACCTAACTTAATTGAGGTGCCTATACGGGAAAAGTGAAATAGTTCAGGGCCCTGTATATGTATTCCGTC
>NW_025891423.1:0-1271 GCF_002878395.1 Capsicum annuum
CCTTAAAAATAAGATTAATTCTTGTCTGGGACCCTCCTGAAAAATGGTATTTTACTTTTTGTTTAGGACCCTCTAGAAAAATAAGATTTTACTTTATATCCAACACTCTCCTAAAAAATGGAACTTTACTTACTTTTCAGGACCGTCCTGAAAAATGAGATTTTACTTTTTGTTCAGGACCCTTTTGAAAAATGAGATTTTAGTTTTTATTCAAAACTCTCCAAAAAATGGGACTTTATTTTCTGTTCAGGACCCTCCTGAAAAATGGGACTTTATTTTCTGTTCAGGACTCTCCTAAAAAATGGGACTGTACTTTCTGTTAAGGACCTTTCTTAAAAATAGGATTTTACATTCTGTCCAAGACCCACCTGAAAAATAGGAATTTATTTTTTGCTCTCGAACCACCTGAAAAATGGGACTTTACTTTCTATTCAGGATTATCCTGAATCATAGAATTTAACTTTCTGTTCAGGACCCTCCTGTAAAATAAGATTTTTACCATCTGTTCAGGACCCTCCTGAAAAATGGGATTTTACCTTCTGTTCAGGACCCTCCTGAAAAATGAGATTTTACTTTCTATTTAGGACCCCATTTTAAATTGGGATTTTAGTTTCTATTTAGGACCCACTTTAAAATGGAATTTTACTTTCTATTTAGGATTCTCCTTAAAAATAGGATTATTCTCTATTCAGGGCCATCCTGTAAAATGGGACTTTACTTTATATTAAGGACCCTCCAGAAAAATGGGACTTTACTTTCTGTTCAGGAACCTCCTGGATAATTAGATTTTATATTCTGTCCAGGACCCTCCAGAAATGGGATTTAACTTTTTGTTCAGGACCCTCCTGAAAAATAGGATTTTACTTTATGTCCAGGACCCTCCTAAAAAATGGGACTTTACTTTATGTTCAGGACACTCTTGAAAAATGGGACTATACTATCCGTTCAGCACCCTCCTGGAAAATGGGACTTTATATATGTTCAGGACCCTCCTGGATAATTAAATTTTATTTTCTGTCCTGGACCTTCTTGAAAAATGTGATTTTACTTTTTGTTCAGGACCCTCCTGAAAAATGAGATTTTACTTTATGTCCAACACCCTCCTAAAAATGGGAATTTACTTTATGTTCAGGTCACTCCGGAAAAATGGGACTTTACTTTTTGTTCAGGACCCTCTTGGAAAATGGAAATTTACATTTTGTTCAGGAGCCTCCTAGAAAATGGGATTTTACTTTTTGTTCAGGACCCTCCTGAAAAATAGGACTTTACTT
>NW_025891424.1:0-1030 GCF_002878395.1 Capsicum annuum
AGACGAATGCTAGGTTTGAAACCGCCAAATTGAACAAAGCTGACTTCGTTGTATAAGAAGGAAAGGAGGCTGGCCTAGCTACTTCGGTGTCAGTGGAATCGAAGAGTAAGATGGAGGTTCCGACGACGGAATCGGTGGATGAGATGGTTACGCCTTTGCATAAGGTGAATAGATCGGTTGAGATGAACGTAAAAAGGCCTAGCCGGTTGCCGGAGGATTGGAAATTTAAGACGAAAGTTTGTTCTAATGGCTCTTCTGCTGGATCTGTTGAAAACGTAAATTTTCGACTCTAAACTTACATATATATGTATAATTGTTGATTACATGTGCTTCTTTAACAAAAGAAATCTAGGGTTTACAAAAGTTACCAATTTCCAAAAAAAAATAAAAAATCTAGGTTTTATACTTTATTTTATGTTTGTACTTTTTTTTAAAATTGCTTATATATGTGTTACTTGAACTAAGTATCTTTCAGAAACAATCTCTCTACTTTTCAGGATGTAGAGATAAGGTTAGTGTATGTTTTTTCTTATGTTGTTTGGACATTTCAGCAATGTCAACAAGTGCGTATCGGATTTTCCAAAGTAGTGTATTTTTGGAGAATCTAATGCGGGTACAACATCGAGAGTGAAGAGTATGCATAGCTCACTTGTCTGTTATGTGCTATGTCCTTTTTACTTCTATTCTTAATTGATCAAATGTACGCCACCGGGACCCCACTCACCTCCAAGCATCTCCAAAGAACCTCCCTAGGGACTTTATCGTACGCCTTCTCCAGGTCAAGGAAAACCATATGTAAGTCCCTCTTCCTTTCTCTATATTGCTCCACCAGTCTCCGCACAAAGTGAATTGCCTCTGTCGTCGAGCAACTGGGCATAAATCCAAACTGATTCTTCGAAATAGACACTATCCTCCTCAACCTCCGCCCAACCACTCTCTCCCAAATCTTCATAGTGTGACTCAACAACTTAATAACCCTATAGTTGTTGCAACTCTGGATGTCACCCTTGTTATTATATAAAGGAATCAT
>NW_025891425.1:0-1211 GCF_002878395.1 Capsicum annuum
ATGACTCAAGACTGCTCAGAGTCGTGAGAAGTCCTATGCTGATGTTTAGAGAAGAAAACTAGAGTTTGAAATTGGTGATTGGGTATTTCTCAAGGTTTCTCCTATGAAAAGGGTTATGCGGTTTGGAAAAAGGGGTAAATTGAGCCCTCGATATGTAGGGCCATATCAGATTTTGAAGAAAATTGGTACAGTTGCATATAAGTTAGAATTGCCTGAAAGTTTGGGTTCCGTTCATCCGGTATTCCATGTATTCATGTTAAAGAAATGCATTGGAAAACATTCTATGGTATTGCCAGTAGAGGGTATCAAATTGATAGACTCCTTGTCTTACGAAGAACAACCCATTGAAATTTTAGATCGCCAAGTTCGAAAGCTGAGGAGCAAAGAATTATCCTCAGTAAAGGTACTGTGGAGGAATCAGAAAGTCGAAAAAGCAACTTGGAAGTCAGAAGATAACATGAGAATTAGATATCCCAATTTGTTAGCTTCGATGGAGGAGGAGACAGAAGGTACTATTCCTATCTTATCTTTCCTATTCCTTTATTATGCTTCAAATCGTGTCTGTCTATGTCCCGCATCATCATTCAGGGACGAATGATCCTAAGGGGGGATAATGTAACGCCCCGTAATTTGGGCTACAATATAGACCATGATTTTAATGCGTTGCTAATCCCGAACTTATAAAATCCTATGCCAATACGACATGTTAATTATTGTGTAGCATGTGAATCCACTCAAGCTTGAATTTAGACTATAGAGGTCCTTCAACTCAAGGACGAGTTGAAACTATTTCGATCGACTATGTTTTAGTGGACGTTGTAAAGTGCGTCAGCTTCCATTGACCATAACTCTCTGTATATGTTGAATTAGGAAGCCTACTATGTGTCAAATGATAGGTATTCGAGTTATCTTTCCAACGATACCAATTTGGCTAAAATTCGACACCCGAGCATGAAGTTATGGCATTTCAAAGTGATAAGTGTCGCCTAACCAATCGCCCATGGCCACTGGAAAGCATAGGTAATAGCCTAGGTGGCGCCAATGTAAACATAGGCGATATCCTAGGCGGCGCCTATGTGAACATAGGCAACGGTATGGGCAACGCCTATGTAAGGAATTCTAGTGATTTAAACACTCCGTGTTGAGGACAAAGTGGTCCTTTCCACCCTTACTTAGCCCTAAAATACGAGATTTAGTTCCAAGGACCCCAA
>NW_025891426.1:0-4934 GCF_002878395.1 Capsicum annuum
AGATGGAATTTGTTCTTTACATTCTAAGATGTGCAACAGTACTTGAGCAAATGTTTCTCAGCCCTGGATACAAGAGTGAATTCTCTTTAGAGCAGGAATTCGGTATCGAACCTTTCATTCGATGAAGAAAAACGCAACTTAATCCAACAGAGACTACATGGACAAGCTATCTCTGGGAATGCTACGGTGATCATCCAATAAGATATTGGACAAATACTCTATCGGAAATCAAGGATTTGCGTACACGCTACTTTTTCCGGACCTCACATTTTGCTCTGTTAATCATTAGGGGGGTAGTTGAAGTGTGTAGAGTTTATGGTAGTGCCTATCTATTTATTATTAAGTACTGTTTTTAGAGCTTTGTCTATTGGGAATTGCATTTTAAGGATTCTTTATGTTCTATCCTTCTTAAATCCAACATGTATGGATTACACACTCCATTACTTCATAAAATTCAAGTTCAGTGGAAATAGAATATTTAGTGGGGGTTTGACCATGAAAACTAAAATTTACAAATGCATATGTATCTGTCAGAACTCTGGTCCAAACAAAATGGTTCATTGACAGGTCTATCTCTAGGACCAACCCTCTCACAAGTTCCAACAAAGTCTTGTCAGGCTTAACGTGGTCTGGTCAGTCTTGATGATGTTTGAAATCCAGTTGATGTCATGCGAAAACTTAAAAGTTTGTTAGAGAAGCTAACCAAGTTGTGGACAAGCTAGCTACTGAAGAAGGCGTTTTCATGGAATACATTTTTCTCCATACCGAGTGTCATTTTCACAATGCGGAGTTTGGATATATCTGACAAATCAGTCAATCAGTCAAAAGTTTGTAGGAGCAAATTGCATATAAGTTACATGAATTATAAACTGTACAAGTCAATAAGGTGAAGCAACAAAGTCAAGTGCAAGTCAATCTTTTCAATAACATGATGTAGTATAATTTTTCTCCCTCAATAATTCTTTATTTTTCAACCTTGAAATTTCATTTGATGTCTCAATCCATAAGTTTGATCTTCAAACAATTGCCACTTCAAAAAAGATTTATTTTATACTAAATTAATGAATATTTTACATTTATTTTATCATTTATGCGCATAGTTGACTCATATGCATTTTGATCTTGCTATTTTTACTTCATCATTATAAATTCATATAGTTTGATATAGACATTAAAATGTGATTAAACTTCTTGTCTAAATGAATCTAACTTGTAAAAGACCTTGCACCAATTGAGAAACAAATTTGTTGCAACTTGACACCTATTATCCGCTTTGGTCTAACAGACCTCAGAGATTTGTCCCTTGAGCTACATCATCATCGAGTCCAAAAGCGTGCATACCATGTAACCGATTGTTATTTCTTATAAATTCCTTCACTTCATCTCACATTTCAATGCAAGATTCGCTTGAGGTTCATATATGCCCCTTCTTCAGAAACTTGCCAGCCTAAAATTCTGTCTTTAGAACCTTCATCTACACAAGTGGAGGAATTTAGAAAATGAGACACATTTTTTCTTGTAGAAAATGGCATTGACAAAGTGTTTTGCACCCTATTATATATACATATAGTCATTATTTCCTTATTTTACCAAAAATAAGGAAATAATTTTGCCAAAATTAGATTTGTATTGCATATATATTATTTATACAATTTGTATTACAGTATTATCATACCTCTTAATTTTACCAAAAATAAGGAATTTTGCGAAATTGAAAAACAACAACCAACATGAAAACATTAATTTACTTCTCCTCTTATATATACTTTAGGATTCTAGTTAATATTATAAATATAATAATATAATAATTGAAGAAAATAAGTGAAAAGATAATTTTGTTTATTGCAGAGATTTTTAATAAAGCTCAAAAAGTTTAAATTACTTTTCTTAGGTTCTTACCACTTTTAATATACTGAATATAGATATAAATTATAATTATTTTAAAAATAAGTCATAAAATGGCTATTTGTGCACTTGTTCCTGTAAGTTTGGCCCAACATAGAAACACCATTCATCACAAGTTAAAGGGTTGATCAATCCAACATATCAAAATGGACAGTCCATTTAATTAGGGAAAATGACACTTACAAATGAGATTAATTTTTGCACCTGGTTAGTGGTTCAAGACAGTTGGGATGAGCAACACTAGATGTTTTTTCCTATCTGTTCCAGACTTGGTGCCTAGTACTTGTGTTGCTGGTGTTAGATGGTAGCCTGGTAGGTATCCGGTGGCAGTGGCGGGGTCAAGAATTTAGCAAAGGGTGTGCAAATTTTCTTTTAAGGGTGTGCAAAATTAAATATTTATTCATAATAGCTAATATTTAACCTTTTGTAAATCACGTAATTACTCGACGAAGAGTGTTCATCTTACCACCCTTCGTTTAAGGTGGCTCCGCCCATGTCCAGTGAATTTAGTCGAGGTGCGCGCAATTTGGCTCGGATACCATGGTTATCACACACACAAACAAAGATTAGTACAACATTGCTAGTAGCAGAGGCCTTAGTTTACAGTAGTAGCGTCGAAGCTAGTACTAGGATTAGTAGCATCTAAAATAGAGCTAGAACTTGATACATTGATTATGCTAAGGCTTCCTAAGGTTGCTAGCATAGTAGCAGTAGTTGCAGACACGAGTTTAGTAGTGGCTGCTCCTGATGCATTAACTTTCAGTGTCTTCATATGATGTGCCAGTGGTGGATCCAAAATATGTAGTTTATCACTTGTAGAGATGTTTAGTTTGCAACCGTTTTTAGCCAAAACATCAGCCAGCATATGCGTTGCTTAAAATTATGCTGGACCTGCGGATTCCCCAATTCCTTCAATCTTGACCTGCTTAAGTAGACAAGATCTGTGTATAGGGGAAGGAAAGTGGAGTTGATGGAAGAGATCAGTAGAATCTGTTTCAATTTCCACCAAGTTGAGAGTTTTTTCCTTAGCCAACCTGAGGCCCTGCTCTAAAGCTTGCAGTTCAGCCATGGTTGGAGTAAGAGAGGTATTTTTCATATAGAAACCAACCAACCATTGTCCAGTTGAGTTCCGAATGATTCCTCTGAGGATGGCAGTGAGAGTTGGAGATTGAAAAGCCCCATCAATATTAAGTTTGAGGCCTGTTGTAGGAGGGGGGTTCCACACAGTACGAACAGCAATTTTAGCTGTTTGAGGGATCTCAGCCGCAGAAAAATATATTCAGAAGTACGCATTAAGATATAGTTATAGGAGAGGGGCTGAGGTTGATTTTGTGCTCCGTTAAAGAGTGTCTGATTTCTGTAAATCCATATATTCCATAATACAAAGGGGTAAAAGGGAAGCTGATTGAGAGTGTCCTGAGACATCTAAGGAGTGGGAGTGGGGAGAATGGTCCATTGGGGTTGGAGATTGCGTATCAACTTCGGGGCCACTGCAGGGCCAGTGGATTTAGTACATTCTCCATCATTGGTGATGCATGTAGGAATCCATAGATAGTTTCATGCCCCCCGTTATGAGTTGGACTAGAAAGTTTGGGTTTTGTATATGATCATGGAGTTCACCCCGTTTATGTCCATCGTAAAGAACGCAGCTTTGTCTTTTAGAGCATGTTTTATCCAAGACTGCGTTTGTTGAAGTAGGTGGACTGTTTGTGTTGCAAACACCACTGCGTGTTCGGCCACTTGTTGGGAAGATTGTAAGGATTGTTGTTCATGGTGGAAGAGGAGTGGGCGATCCTGTTTCCAGTAAGTTTGATAATAAGGAAGTATCACCAAGGTGCGTATAACCATTCCCTATCTGCTGCAGTGAGTTCAGTGCTCTTAATACCTTTAATTAAATTATTTATGTCCTCCTTAGCAGTAAATGACTGGGGCATTTGTTTGGAGAATTTAAGGACATGAGAATCCAGTTGGATTGGAGATTCACTACACATCAGTTTTGCTTTGAAATTAATTGCAGAGGAGTTAAGGAAGTCAGAGGTAGGTTTATGAGTTGTTCTATGTGTGGTGGTACTATTTGTTGTTGCAGTGGAAAAAAATTGTGCTTTCCATATGGTTCTATGTGTGGTGTTACTGTCTGTTGATGCAGTGGAAAAAAATTGTGTTTTCTATGTTGTTCTATGTGTGGTGTTACTATTGGTGGTTCTAATGAAAAAACAAGTGTTTTCTATGTTGTTCTATGTATGGTGTTTGTATTTGTTGTTGTAATGGAAAAAAGTTGTGTTTTTTGTGTTGTTCAGGAGGAGGAAAAGTGGTTTTGCCATTGCTCGCATTTGGAGGAATTGCCCTTTGGATTAATTATTACTACAGGAGAAGAACAATAATAAGTAACCAAGAAGAGGTATGTGCAAAATCTGATCTTTATGTGTTTGGAACAAAGAGTATGCTATACTATGATCCATTAACCAATGTACATATATTTTTAGATTTTTGAGGTTGATGACACAAAGGAGGATTGTTTGAGTAAGCTACCAGATGATGTTTTGTGCTCCATTCTTGGAAATTTGACAGTACGCGATGCTGCTAGGACGAGCATTTTATCTACCAGGTGGAAATATGTGTTTGCCTCTACGCAACTACGACAGCAACAACCCACATTTGAATTCAGATGCTCTGATATGTTGAGGATTCACCCTGGTCATTCTTGTTGCTCTTACTATCAAGAAAAAGAAAAATTCATGAATGGATTATACCAGTTTTTAAGACACAATTCTGGTTGTAGAGGTGGCTCATGTTCAGATGGTCTGTTGCTTTGGGAGAGAGTTTCCTAGTGCATTTACCCATTGGTTCCAATCTCTTTCTAGAATAAGTGTTGAAAGCTTACACCTTTCCTTTGAGTGCATTCTCGGTGACTTAAGCCAGTTGCTTACATTTTCTCTTGAGGTTCTCTCTCAGTCATCTTCACTGGAACATTTGGTTTTACAAGGCTGTGTTGTGTTATCAAGTCCCAAAGTCCGTTTTAATTCTCTCAT
>NW_025891427.1:0-1370 GCF_002878395.1 Capsicum annuum
TGAGAGGTCTAGGAAAATAAATCAGGATTCATTTACTTATTCGCGTAGCAGATTAGAAGTGTTCAATTCTGTAACTTACAAGCGTTAGCATTGCAGGAAAATCGAAAAAACTTCTTCAGACAACCTTACCCATCATAGCTACAGACACTACATCTTCTTTCTCCTTCTCTGAAATATGTGAACCGTACTGTACTAGTTGCATTGTCCCATAAACACTCTTTCCGGTGCATGACTTAACTTGTTTTTCCGCAGCTGCAAGTTCCATTTTCCCTTGTGCTGGGATCTTGATTTTGCTTTTCTGCTTCAAAATAAAGATTTCCTGGCACAAATGCCTCAGTTTTTGGGAATCAAAAGCTGAAGATCACTGGAAAATTGAAGCATTTCTGAATAACCATGGCTCATATGCTCCAAAGAGATACAACTATTCAGAGGTCAAAAAGATCACCAGTCGTTTCAAAAACAAACTAGATCAAGGAGGATATGGTAATGTGTACAAAGGAAGTCTCTGCAATGGAAGTCATGTAGCTATGAAGGTCCTGAATGGACTAAAAGGAAATGGTGAAGAATTCATTAACGAGGTGGCAAGTATTAGCAGGACATCGCATGTTAACATCGTGAGCCTTGTGGGATTTTGTTTTGAGGGACGCAAAAGAGCTCTCGTATATGAATTCATGCCAAATGGATCACTTGAAAAGTTTATCTACGAAGAAAGATCCGAAAATGTTCGCCAATTGGGTTGGCCAATATTGTACAAAATTGCACTAGGCATAGCTCGAGGATTGGAGTACTTGCATCGTGGTTGTACCATTCAGATATTGCATTTTGATATAAAACCTCATAATATCCTGCTTGATGAAGATTTTTGTCCTAAGATCTCCGACTTTGGTCTTGCCAAACTTTGCGTAAAAAAGGAGAGCATTGTGTCAATGTTAGGTGCACGAGGAACCATCGGTTATATAGCTCCAGAAACTGTTTGCAGAAATTTGGGAGGTGTCTCTCACAAGTATGACGTCTATAGCTACGGAATGATGGTCCTGGAGATGGTTGGAGGAAGAAAAAACGTTGACGCTGGAACTGATCGCACGAGTGAGATCTACTTTCCACATTGGCTCTATCGACGAATTGAACAAGATGAAGAGCTTCAACTAATTGGGATAATGAACGAAGAGGAGAAGGAATATGCAAAAAAGATGGTGATGGTGAGTTTATGCTGCATACAAACTGATCCCTCAAATCGACCATCGATGCTAAGGTTGTGGAGATGTTAGAAGGAAACCTAGACTCCATGCAAATTCCTCCCAAGCCTTACCTATATTCGTCTTGAAGAACCGAGGTAGATTCATCAGCAGTGGAACTGGACTAGTCTTTAT
>NW_025891428.1:0-3053 GCF_002878395.1 Capsicum annuum
TCCATACACGCTCATCCATCGGGGCAGTGTATGCAAATCGCATCATACGGTGTTCACAAAAACTATGTTACAAAAAGACAATTAGATGGATTAATAAGAGCAATCATAAGCTTTAACAACCGCCTCAACATATGCTTGTTAAAAACCACCTCAACATAAAAACAATTAAATGGATTAATAAGAGCAATCATATCCTTCTTATGCATCATGCAACCAGAAGATTTAACCATTACATTAAAAGTTTTTGAACATTACAATACTTAATTTTTATACTTGAAAATTACAATAAAAGTGACAAGCAATCACAATAATTAACAACTTCAAATACTCTTATATAAATTTCCTAGCATACAAATATCACTATCACTTATATCACAAGGTTCACTTTATTACTTATTTTACGGTCCCACTTGAGTGAATCATAACAACTAATAATATACAAGATAATTAGACTAAAGGTCTTCTAGTACATTAATCCACTAACATCTCATATTTAGCATGAGTTAGTAAGAATTACATGTGCCTCCGTCATGAGATCTATCTGATCTCTAATAGCGATAAAGTGTGATGTGACTCTGTGTTTCTTTCAACGCCCCTTGTCCATCTGGTAGCATATGGCAGGGCTGTGTCATCATCCCCAGCTCATATAAGTCCTGGCTGTAGAGGCGAGGCAACACCTTCTCCCAACAACGTACATTTGAACAATATTATAACATAAGTCATTTAATTACCTGAATAAGTGAAAGATATCCGTATAGAACAATTGTATGTTTATATGACGCACAACACAGTGACTTGTAATACTGCACTGCCCCAACTATAGCTACCAACAGCGCCAATGGGGTCTAAGAATGCAAGAAAATGTAGCCTAATCAAGATGCCTAAAGAGTTTGGGGATAAGATACCCCAAAGAATCACCAACAAGAATAATCTGGCAATCTTCTCAACCCTGTCAACTGGGGTATCGTCTCCAATGGGTTTGGTTTCTAACTCATCTTTAATGAATTCGGCTAGAGTCGTCAAACTCACAAAACTCCTGCCATTAATGGGCCCAACATATCCCGTGAGTGCCTATAGCATAGCACGCCACGACCGACTCCTCCTGAAAACATCCGCTAGATAAACTGGGTGACCATCAACACGCAAACCAAACAGGACTTGTACATCCTAAAGTGTGATCGTAGCCTCACCGAAAGGCAGGTGAAAGCAATGACTCTCCGGCCTCCATCTCTCAACCATGGTCATAAGAAGATGTCGATCATACTGCATTCTACCTACTTTTACGACATCATATAATCCCGCACTAGATAAGTATTCTTTAACACGCTGAGGCGGTGGGTGCGAGTAAATAAAGTCCAAGCCATATCGATGCTGATAGGCCTAACGCACGAATCGTATGGTATTTTTTTTCCCACAACCACTACGATCGATGATAACTCTGTAATCTAAGTAGTGTAGGTTCAACAGGACCGAGATGCACAACACGCCCCATGAATTTAATTATGGGTGCAGGTTGTTACTTAAAATGGAGAGTGTCGTGCATCCCGGTCCTATTGAACCTATACTACTTAGACTACAGAGTCATCATCGACCGGAGTAGTTGTGGGAAAAGAAAATACTATACGATACATGTGTCATGCTTATCAGGATCGATATGACTTGGACTTTATTTACCTCGCACCCGCCACCTCAGCGTGTTGAAGAATACTTATCTAGTGCAAGATTATATGATGTCGTAAGAGTAGGTAGAATGCAGTACAATCAACATCTTCTTATGGTCATGGTTGAGAGATGGAGGCCGGAAAGTCATTGCTTTCACCTGCCATTCGGTGAGGCAACGATCAGACTTCATGATGTACAAATCCTGTTTGGTTTGCGTGTTGATAGTCACCCAGTTTATCAAGGTAAAATGCTAGAGGCACTCAAGAGATATGTTAGGCTCATTAATGGCAGGAGTTTTGTAAGTTTGACGAATCTAACCAACAACAACAACCGAACTCATTGTGAGTTTAATGAATCTAACCGAATTCATTAAAGATAAATTAGAAACCGAACTCATTGGAGATGATACCCCAATTGACAGGGTTGAGAAGATTGTCCGATTATACTTGCTATACTTGCTAGTGATTCTTTGGGGTATCTTATCCCCAAACTCTTCAAGCATCTTGATTAGGCTACATTTTCTGGCATTCTTAGACCCCATTGGCGCTGTTGGTAGCTATAGTTGGGGTAGTGCAGTACTGGCCTACTTGGACAAGCCACAGTGTTGTGCGTCATATAAACATACAATTGTTTTATACGGATATCTTTCACTTATTCAGGTAATTAAATGACTTATGTTAAAATAGTGTTCAAATGTAGTATGTGTATGATTTGTTAACTAATTTATTTTTTCACTTTAAGGTATGGTGTTGGGAGAGGATGTTGCCTCTACAGCCAGGACTTATATGAGCCGGAGGATGATGACGCAGCCCTGCCATATGCTACCAGATGGACAAGGGGCGTAGAAAGAAACACCGAGTCACATCACACTATTATCGTTTTTAGAGATCAAATAGATCACATGACGGAGGCACAGGTAACTCTTATTAACTCATGTTAAATATGAGATGTTAGTGGATTAATGTACTAGAAGGCCTATAATATAATTATCTTGTATATTATTAGTTGTAATGATTCACTCAAGTAGAACCGTAAAATAAGTAATAAAGTGATTTATATAAGAGTATTTGAAGTTGTTAATTATTGTGATTGCTTGTCACTTTTATTGTAATTTTCAAGTATAAAAATTAAGTATTGTAATGTTCAAAAACTTTTAATGTAATGGTTAAATCTTCTGGTTGCATGATGCATAAGAAGGATATGATTGCTCTTATTAATCCATTTAATTGTTTTTATGTTGAGGTGGTTTTTAACAAGCATATGTTGAGGCGGTTGTTAAAGCTTATGATTGCTCTTATTAATCCATCTAATTGTCTTTTTGTAACATAGTTTTTGTGAACACCGTATGATGCGATTTGCATACACTGCCCCGATGGATGAGCGTGTATGGA